>NC_068356.1:120426564-120726564 GCF_020536995.1 Dreissena polymorpha | reverse complement strand
TTCCTTGATATGATAGTCGAGTTCGAAAATGGTTCCGGTCAGTTGAATAACATGGCTGTCGGGGGGGGGGGGGGGGGGGGGGGGGACATGGACATATTGTTTTTGCCCTGTCTGTTGGTCTGTCTGTTTGCGCCAACTTTAACATTTTGTAATAACTTTTGCTATATTGAAGATAGCAACTTCATATTTGGCATGCATGTGTATCTCATGAAGCTGCACATTTTGAGTGGTGAAAGGTCAAGGTCATCCTTCAATGTCAGAGGTCAAATATATGTGGCCAAAATCGCTCATTTTATGAATACTTTTGCAATATTGAAGATAGCAACTTGATATTTTGCATGCATGTGTATCTCATGGAGCTGCACATTTTGAGTGGTGAAAGGTCAAGGTCATCCTTCAAGGTCAGAGGTCAAATATATGTGGCCAAAATCGCTTATTTTATGAATACTTTTGCAATATTGAAGATAGCAACTTGATATTTGGCATGCATGTGTATCTCATAGAGCTGCACATTTTGAGTGGTAAAAGGTCAAGGTCATCCTTCACAATGTCAAGGTCATCCTACAAGGTCAAACATCATATAGGGAACATTGTGTTTCACAAACACATCTTGTTCTCTATATGTATGTACTGAAAACATGTGAACACTCTAGAAGTCACATTTTAGCCCAATTTTCATGCAATTTGGTCAGAAAATTTGTTTCTTTGATATGAGAGTAGTTGAGTTTGAAAAATATGGCGGGCGGGGGGGCGGAGACAGTTTTGTTATATTTATATAAAAGCTTGTGAACACTCTAAAAGTCACATTTTTTGCCCAATCATCATGAAACTTGGTGAAAAGATTGGTTTTATATATATCACATAATTAATGCCATAGTTAATGCCCTTAGATTGTCCAAATTTTTATTATATTATACAAAATCCTTGTAAACACTCTAGAGGTCACAATTTTGTTTCAGATTTTATAAATCTTGGTCATAATATTTATTTTTGTAAGCAAAGTTTGATGTTTGGTAAGGGGGGTCAACTCAAAATATAGGCCACCAGGTCAAATCTTACAAAAACAAAATCACTCCATATACCAGAGTTTTGGTTCAATAATGATGAAACTTGACCAGGATGTTTGTCTGGACAATATATAGGTCAGTTTGATGTTTGGTAAAGATTGAATGAACTGACTCCTCTCAGGTGAGCGAACTACGGTCATCTTGGCCCTCTTGTTAAAATATATGTCTCACAACAATATGAATTGATATTTATGATTGCATGTCTATTTTATCATGATTATTTAGTAAGAAAAACATGTAAGGTATTTGACTTGTTATGTAATAAGTATTGAAGAATAATTCAAAATGTTAAGCATTTAATGTCCCCCTGTTGATTTTGATAGTGTTGAATATTATATGATACGATGTATTTTAATATTTTTTTACACTGACTGGTTGTTAACATTTTATGTCTAAAACCAGCATTTGTAATCCCTTTTCTCTATTTTAGCGCTGCATATTTTTCATTCTGGAAACTAAGATCAATTAATCTCTTGGCGATAGGTATTACCAGCACTTTACTGTGCTTTAATGGTTTTATATGCCAAAAACAATAGCTATTCCATGAACCAGTTTGTTTAATGTATTTCAATCACAAAATAAATTTAAATAGATTTATATTTATGTTACATATTTTGTTATGATTTGGTTAATTATTTTTATCAATAATAGTTTTAATGATTTTTATACGCCTGTATAAAATACGGGACGTATTATGTGAAACCCCTTGGCGGGCGGGCGGGCGAAAGGCATCACTTTGTCCGGACTCTAATTCAAATTGTATTCATCCGATCTTCACCAAACTTGGTCAGCAGTTGCATCTAGTTGATATCTAGGCCAAGTTCGAATATGGGTCATGCCGGGTCAAAAACTAGGTCATAGTGTCAATAAGTGCATTTTCAAAGGGGCCACTATGTCCGGACTCTATTTCAAATTGTATTCATCCGATCTTCACCAAACTTGGTCAGCAGTTGCATCTAGTTGATATATAGGCCAAGTTCGAATATGGGTCATGCCGGGTCAAAAACTAGGTCATAGGGTCAATTAGTGCATTTTCAACGGCGCCACTTTGTCCGGACTCTAATTCAAATTGTATTCATCCGATCTTCACCAAACTTGGTCAGTAGTTGCATCTAGTTGATATCTAGGTCAAGTCCGAATATGGGTCATGCTGGGTTAAAAACTAGGTCACTGGGTCACTTAGTGCATTTCAAGGATTTAGCATGGTGTCCGCTCTCTAATTGAAGTATTTTTCATCCGATCTTCACCGAATTCGGTCAGAAGTTGTGTCTAAATGATATCTAGGTCAAGAACAAATATGTGTCTTGGCGGGTCAAAAAATAGGTCACAAGGTCACTTAATGAATTTCAAGCGTTTAGCATGGTGTCCGCTCTCTACTTGAAGTAGTTTTCATCTGATCTTCACTGAATTTGGTCAGAAGTTGAGTCTAAATGATATCTAGGTCAAGAACAAATATGGGTCTTGCTGGGTCAAAAACTAGGTCACTTAATGCATTTCAAGCATTTAGCATGGTGTCCGCTCTCTAATTGAAGTAGTTTTCATCCTGTCTTTACCAAATTTGGTCAGAAGTTGTGTCTAATTGATATCTAGGTCAAGTTCAAATATGTGCTGCTTAATTTTCAAAAATATATCATTTTGCCACTCAAATGGTAAAGCTATCAAGTTGTCCAAAACCTTCAAACGGGCGTATCTTGTGACAGTTTGGCACTCTTGTTAAGAATTATTTCTACCATAGGGTTTGTCTTTTATCATCGAATCAAGATTTTAGAACAGTTACTGCGATATTTTAAGGTATTTGCTGTTCAAAATGGAATAAAAAGTTGTACTTTCTCAAAATTAGAAAATACTGATAGCTGCGAGGAATTAATGGTTTGTTTTTCTTCCATTTTACTCTTGTCAGTGCAAATAAGACATAAATGTGTGTCTGGTAGTCATCAGTTTGGTTCATATCTTAACCATTCCAATATTTATCACTTGTCCCTATTGTTTGAAAGAACAAAAGTTATACGGTCAGTACCAAGGCTAGCCAGCTCAGTTGGTACAGCGCATTACAAATTCAAGGTAATGAAATTCTTTTATGGCAATTCTCTCCCTTCAGCTACTGGCATATGTAGTTGTTCCAAATGATCCAGAACAAGTGACATGATAAAATATGTTTCATTAAAATCATAATAGAAATACTGTTGGAAACGGTGAAAATAAAATAAACATGTGTAGATGTGTAACCATGCTTGTGTTCAACTCTATGTATTATGTAGTAGAATTATTTTCTACAGAATGAATTGTCCAATAAAAACGAAAATATAATTGTGTGTGTGCACTACTTTCATATCCAATGTACAGTATGATGATACACATTTAAGTCAGCACTTAATATTAAGCATTGATGATATGTCTGCATTCATTGGAACAAATATATAAGTTCATGTCGCTTTGTGACACGGCAGAAATAATTGCAAGTAAAGAACAATACTTAAGAAAAATACAACATAAAACAAATATATATTTTTATAATGAACGGTTGAAATGAGTGAAATATATTAAAATGCGGTCCCAATATTTTACTTCATTTTGACTTCTATGTGCAGTTGTACTTTTTGTACAAAAACAATGGTTGCACAACAATAATGCATGTATAAAAGTAAGTTTCGGGTGAATATTTTGTGCTAGATATGCTATGGAATTGTAGTACTAGTGACTTCATCAAGTGTATTCTCTATGTTCATTTAATGACAGAACAACTCTTCTACTATGAAGTGTATGTAACTTTTACATGAGTTGTGTCATGCGAAATCAGTCTTAAGCATAAACACAGTCTTGTGGAGAGCTACTGTGCCTGCTTTAGTCAACCTAAGTGTCATGTTCTCATTAGTGGTCAGGGTAGCTCTTGACCAGTCTGTCTTCATGGGTAGGCTGGTCTTAAATTACAATTGCTGCATATAGCATAAGACCCATTTTTGCAAAACACAGGTCATATAACATTATAATTACCTAGCTCTATTAGCCACTTCAGAACAGAGATGAATTACCGGTACATATAGTTTCAAATTGTAGATTAAATCGGGAAAACCATCAATATAAGTGTGTGATAAAACTTGTCTTTGGTAACTAGAAATGTCATTGTCGTCCATGAAATACCCTAGTATATAGCTTTGTCAGAGTTTTTAAACAAAAGAGCATTAACTCGGAAATAACGTAAGTACGAGTTATGGTTCTTCTGCTCAATGAGAGTCTCCTAACAATTACATTTCAACAAGGTCAGACGTCCTGACTTTCAACCTGATTCCTATACAATCATAATAATTTAATGCTCACTTTAAGAAAACTTAATAAGTCAAGACAAATAAAGTTTTATTTTAAGGATCATCGCATATAAACAAAATTATCATACAATCTATCCCTTATATACATGCACCATCTCAAATATAAATATAATCATTTAAATATTCTATTTGTATTTATGGTTTCATATCAACTTTAGGACAAACCAAAAATTAAATGAGCAAAATTCAATACCTTGACTAACATTTACTCCTCTTATGAGAAAACATGGTTCAAATAACAGCAATACACAAGATACATAAGCAGTGTTATACAGCCCATTTGCCCTTCCAACTGAACAATCTGAAGTTGTAATAACTGAGGCAGGGTTTATGGAACATGATGGACCGAAAGGAACAAACAAATAAATAATTAGCTCACTTAAACATGGTCCCAATAAGAATCATTGTAATCTTGAAACAATATATAAACTTCATACTGTAAGATACTATTAATGGTTTAAATTATGTACCAGTACTCACAGAGTAAAGGTCTGTGTTAATGTTAAAGCTTTTAACTTTCCTCATATCAACGCTCTTGAAAGTACAAAAAGTGTAAGCTCCAAGAAATGGAATTAAATGATAGAGATTTAATAACATATTCCATAAAGATTTTGGGAAACGTGTGTCAATAAATAAATAATACATGGAACAAGGTGAAACATGTGAATCTCCTTTAGAAGGAAAATAATTGGTTATACATGCAGGTTGAACTAAGAATGGTTTGCTTTTTTCGTCATATCATCTTTTTAACAAAAATTGCACATAGCATAACTTAAACACGTCCATTTCCAATGAGAGATGTTACGTCTCATCTTCATCTTCTAAATCCTCGTCATTCAAGTCATCATCATCATCTTCAACCTATAAAATAGAAAAATAAAACATTTATTTCCTCAATCTGAATGTCTCATCTACTACTTGCTGGTTAAGAGCACATATTGCAGTTTAGCTGTTAGACAGGTTGAGAGCACATATGGCAATTAATCCATTAGACATGAGTAGACATACAATTTTCATAATATTATCTTGAAAATTATCCTCAAAATATGAGCTTTGCTCTGGGGAAACTGGGCTCAATGCATGTGCATTAAATGTCAAACCAGATTACCCTGTGGCTCTGGGGAAACTGGGCTCAATGCATGTGCATTAAATGTCAAACCAGATTACCCTATGGCTCTGGGGAAACTGGGCTCAATGCATGTGCATTAAGTGTCAAACCAGATTACCCTATGGCTCTGGGGAAACTGGGCTCAATGCATGTGCATTAAATGTCAAACCAGATTACCCTGTGGCTCTGGGGATACTGGGCTCAATGCATGTGCATTATATGTCAAACCAGATTACCCTATGGCTCTGGGGAAACTGGGCTCAATGCATGTGCATTAAATGTCAAACCAGATTACCCTATGGCTCTGGGGATACTGGGCTCAATGCATGTGCATTATATGTCAAACCAGATTACCCTATGGCTCTGGGGAAACTGGGCTCAATGCATGTGCATTAAATGTCAAACCAGATTACCCTGTGGCTCTGGGGAAACTGGGCTCAATGCATGTGCATTAAATGTCAAACCAGATTACCCTGTGGCTCTGGGGAAACTGGGCTCAATGCATGTGCATTAAATGTCAAACCAGATTACCCTGTGGCTCTGGGGAAACTGGGCTCAATGCATGTGCATTAAATGTCAAACCAGATTACCCTATGGCTCTGGGGATACTGGGCTCAATGCATGTTCATTATATGTCAAACCAGATTACCCTATGGCTCTGGGGAAACTGGGCTCAATGCATGTGCATTAAATGTCAAACCAGATTACCCTGTGGCTCTGGGGAAACTGGGCTCAATGCATGTGCATTAAATGTCAAACCAGATTACCCTGTGGCTCTGGGGAAACTGGGCTCAATGCATGTGCATTAAATCTCAAACCAGATTACCCTGTGCAGTCTGCAAATGCTATTCAGGGACAACACTTTGGGCTTTCAATGATATGTTTTGTTTAAAAGAAGTCTCTTTTAAAGAAAAGTTTAGTCTAGTTGGAAAGTTTCGTCACTGAGAAGACACCCATATGCATTAAGCCCACATTTACCATAGCATGGCTCATATCATTATATTCAGTTCCATATTGAATTGAGCTTACACAAAACATGCAGTAACATAGAAATATAAAATAGAAATTTACTTATTATCTTATTACAAACAGACTTATCTACCCACTATATTTTACCAATTTAAAAATACATGTATACAAAAGTATTTATGAACATGAAAAATGATCACTAACAACAAAAGGACAAAACTCCATTGAGGTATGATAAATGGAACATTTACACAAAAGGTAAGAAAACAAAGCAAGACAATTGTTTCGGTCATATTTGAGCATGCAAAGGAAAACATGGTTTATTAATAAAGTGTGAAGTTAAAAAAATCCTATTAACCAAGGATATTCTGTTACCAACATAATAATAAATTTTCAAATAAATACGGAAAATACAAGACATAAAAGGACTGTAACATGAGTATAAGCATAACAAGTTTAGAACACAACCTTTATTGTGCCATGATTTCAAGTCGTAACCATGGAACTTATCAATTTGTCAAAATCAAAAGTCAAGAAAGTCTTTAAAGATATACGAGTTAGACAATTTAAGTACACATGGAGTATATAATCATGTTCACGTATTGGTGTGTTGCTATGTAAAGTATGAAACTACACAAAGCTGTCTTAAACATTATGAACATACCACATGGAAGGTCTACTTATCCAAGCAGTACAAAAGAAGTCCTTACAAAAAGAGTCCTTTGACTGCTGATACAAATGAATGCTTACAGCATTATTGGCTGACATGGAATACAGAAAAAAAGGAAAAGGATGCACATAAAACATACAAGCCGGGCATTAACAAGGATGAAATAATGATTACCTCTTCAAGCTGAATAAAAAAACATGTTCCACAGTTAGAATGGCTGTAACTATGATAGAGATTTACTAGTATTTATGTTATGTTTAACTGATGTTATAGCTCTCCAATATTAGCTTAATACTTGAAAACCTTATGAGAAAAAATAAAAAGCTTTTATTATTTTCTTTACTTGAACTATAGTGTCAATTTTGTTTGTAAAATTTGATAATGACTTGGACTTTGAAAAATAAATATTAAAAGGAAGAATGTTCAAAGACCAACCATAACTCTTTCAGTGCTGGAACCGAATTTTGAAGGCCTATGCAAACAGTTTGGATCCAGATGTGACGCCACAAAACGTGGCGTCTCATCAGGATCCAAACTGTTTGCTATTCTGATAGTTTTCTTTGAAAAAAATCGAAGAAAATGCAAATTTTAGAAATTCAGCAGACAACATTTTAGCAGATGACAAATTTCCCAGCATGCAAAGGTTAACTTGACAATTTATGATTGATATGGCTGTTTATTGAACTTGCCCTTACTATCAAACACTTCCTTGCAGGATAGTGAAGATCAGATGAAAACTGTTAAAACTTAAAGATTTGAAAAAAACCACATGGTTTTCTGTCAGGCAAACCAAGTAAGTTTTTTTAATGTGAATTATTTGTTGTTTTTTTTAAATAAATTAATTAGTGTGTGAATAGATCTTTTTCAATAAAAGTCTTCAGATGATAGCAACCGCAATAAATAGAGTTCTAATCATCCCTTAAATGCTTCATGTCCATCAAAGCAACAGAAGCCTATCAGACACCACTTACCTCCTGCCCGAGCTCTCGCAGTTTCTTCTTGTACGTGTCAATCTTTGTGTCCTGATCAGCCAACAATACCAGCAGGTCTTCCTGTTCCTTCTTCAAGGTGTCCAACTCATCATTAACTTTCGACTTTTCTGTCTGCTCTCGGGATACCGCATCCTCAAGTTTCTGCAAGTGTGGCCATTATTGGATCATCATGTTCTACATGTTATAATTTTGGAATTATTTACCAAACTCCTTGAAGAACTAACCTCCCCAACCCATTAACATTAACCCTTTCACAAGTAAGACCCCAAACACATGTATGAAGCTTCTATTGATTACCTGTAGTGGAAACAGTGGTATATAGCTGTGGTACGTTTACCTTAACCATATTTCTAAGCTCACAAAAGGGAGCATAATTCTGCTAAATTGCAGGTCAGAGTTATGAAATAGTCAGTGATCTCACAGAATAATCCCAGACACATGTCTGAAGTTTCAATGGAAAATAATTCATGATATTTCAATAAACTTAGCAAGAGCAGTATGCGGATCATGAGGCCAACATTGTATTTAAAAGTATAATTTAGACTATTACTTGGATAGACGAGCTTACAGTAAATAACATACAAAATAAAAAAATTCTAGGGTAAACTCATTTTGAAATTCGATTTTAAGATACATACTTGTCTACAAACTACTAACAATAGAATTAATTAGCAAAAAATAAACTGTAATTTGAATAAAGTATTTAAATAATGTTGCATTACTAAAGCCTAGTTAACAAAAACTAACAGACGCAAACTATTATCCTTACATGAATTTTATCTGCAAAATTGAGATTTTCTTCATTTGCTTTTTTGAGTCGTTCTTGTAGACTGTTTTTATCATCTGTCAATTTTTTCACTTCATCTGATAATGACTGTACTTTGCCAGTATCTACTGCTAAATTGTTACTGGCTAATGACTGCAAACAGAAATACAGAAAAAAATCATACAATATATTTTTGTGTGAGGTATCATTAGTACACAGAATAATAAAATACCAATACATTTAATATCTGGGTTTTATTTCTCAGATTTTTTTTAAATTACATATAGCGACAACAAAAAGCTTGGACCTAGACCATTATGCAACAAAGTGCTGCAAATCTAAAACATTAACATACAGAGGATATTTGTTTAATTTTCCAGTGAAATATGTTGTTAGCACCAGATTCGAAAAACAATATTTTCCCCCGAGAGCTTGTTTCTCTGATGAAACCTAGAAAACTATGAACTAATTCAAATAAATTATAATAAAATAGCACTTTCTGAGTGTCAGGAAAGTTTTCCAAGCAATACGAGCCAAAGAGAGCCTTTCACGTCTCAAATATCTGAATAACACAATATACATGTATACGGTTACCTTACCAATTCTTTAAGCTGCCTTTGTAATGAACTACACTCCGATGTGACCCGGTGAATCTCAGTGTCTTTATTGCTAACATGAAGTCTTAGTTCATGTAATTCCGTGTTCAGTCTATTCACAGTTTGTTGTAACACTGCCGTCTCACTGGGGTTATTTTCCTTGTCTTCATCAGCAAGATCTTGTGCATTCACTCGTGCCTCCAGTACCAACAAGTCCGTTTTCTGTAAGAGATATCAATTTTTTTTAAACAAATTAAAAAAACTATTAAAAATAAGAAACATTTAACAAATAATGCAACTTAACAAGAGCACCGCATAACGGGTGCCACGGTCGGCTGCGAAAGCTTGTCATAATTTTTTTTTTAAGAGGTCACAGTGACCTTGACCTTTGACCTAGTGACCCAAAAATGAGTGTGGAGTGTAGAACTCATCAAGGTGCATCTACATATGAAGTTTCAAAGTTGTAGTTGGAAGGACTTTGATTTTAGAGCCAATGTTAGAAACCTTTACAAACCTTGACACTGACGGCGGACACAACGACCTGGCTATGAAAATACCTCAGGTTTTCTCCGAAAACAATGGAGCTAAAAATTATTAAAATTTTAAACAGTTTAGAATAAAAAATAATCTAATTTCTTATCATCTTAATTTTCTATCTATATCAGCATAGTGTTACATCTTACCATTTTTTCTATATGTGAATCTTTTTCTACCAGCTGCAAACTAAGGTGTTGTAATTTCTCATTTAATTGTTTCACTTCTTCTTCTCTACACAGATCAGACGAGGATGATTTTGCACCTGCAACAAAATAGAAATATTTGAAAATAGTTTTACCACAAGTGGATTTTTTTACATGGTCACTGCTAAGGGAGACAGATAATATTTTCAGGGGCATATACAATGTCTCTTGCTCCAGCAATTAATCTCAAGTAAGCAAATTTTAAACATGTTTAAAAAATCAAAACAGATTTATATTTAGGTCATTCAGACTTACATAGTGTACACAGAAGTGGTAAACAGACCAACCATTTTGTAAATCTATTATAGCCTGCCATATTTTTTTGACTGGTAACTGGTATATCATGCATTCATTGGTTAAACAATTTAATACAAAAGGGCAGCCAAGAATTATTCTTTTTGAGATTTAACTATTCACGTAAAAAAAAATCTGACAATTCATTTAACATATGAGCCTTTCTATGGAAAAACTGGGTGTATTGCATGTGCATAAAGTGTTTCCAAAGATTAGCCTGTGCAGTATGCACAGGCTTATCAGGGAAAACATTTTCCATCAAAACTGGATTTTTGCTAAGAAAGAGACTTCCTTAAAAAAAAATACCATACAAGTCGAAACATTGTCCTTGATTAGCCGGTGCAGACTGCAATAGCAAATCTGAAACGACATTTGACACCCTTTTTTTCCCCTTTTTTGACTTCACCTTTGGTAGCTTTCAGCAGGGCGTTCTGGTCTCTCAGTTGCTGTATCTGCTGTGTAGACTCGTCCAACTGTCTCTGTGTACGCCCATGCTCCAACTGTAAGGACTCCAGCTGACCCTGCAGCTGACGTAGCCCGACATCCTGAAGCAGAGAATTGGACTTCTGATAATTTTACTCATTATTTTCCGACCAAAAACAAACAAGAAGGCCATGATGGCCCTCAAGCTCTCATCTCAGTTCAATGTAAAACAATTGTAAAATACTTGATCTGGTGACCTAGTTTCTATGCTACACTGGACCTATATTCACAATTGGCCTTGGTATTCTTATGAACAAGATTTGGACTATGATTAATCAAGATTGAGACATAAATATGGCTTCTTGAGTTGTAGTGTTTTTTTGCAAAGATTTGATTAAGTCACCTAAGTTTTGAATGCATGTGAACCAGATTTAAACTTTGCCTGGATATTGTCAAGAAAACAATTCAGAGTAAGTTTCGTCAAGATTGAGTGGTACATGTTTGTTTTTTCAATATTGAACAAGTTGTGTAAGTCCCCGATTCGAATTTGGCCCTGATAGAGCCAAGATAAATGTTCTGCCAAAGTTTGATAAAAGATTGAATGAAAAATACGCACCCTAAAAAGGTAACAAACTCAAACACAAAACAACTTTTGCTCAGGTGACTCAAAATGTGACCTTTGAATATTGGAAATCATCTATAATATAAATCTTCCATGTTGGATGTGTGAACACTTGTCCCTCTATATTTTACAACAAAATTAGGGAAAAAGGCCTTAAACTATAGAAAGCTAGGTTCCAAACACAGCTAGACATTATTGCTTTGAATCTCTAGACTAAACAACATTTTTAAGAAAAAAAAAATATCAGAAAAAGTGTCCAACCTGTTCTTGAATGAGGTCTTTGTACTGGGCCACTATGCTTTCATGCTCCTTCAAGTTGGCTAGCTGTTGTTTACTGTCCTTACTGTTGTTGGTGGGTGACAGCGCCTTTATAATGTCGTCTGAAATTAAACAAGTGAGCTTCAATCTCAGAAAAAGGCCTATATTCATAAACGTAAAATGCTGTCCAAGATTAGCCTGTGTGGTCTGCACAGGCTATTAAGGGAACTCACTTTCCACTTTTATGGAATAATTTGTTTAAAGAATGTCTCTCTGAAAGAAAATCAAGTCTAGGCATCAAGTGTCATCCCTGATAAGCTTTTGCAAACTGCACAGGCTAACATGGGACGACACTTTACACCCATGCATTAAGCCTGATTTTCCCAGAGGGTTCCTTAATAACATGAAGAGTCAACTAGTTAACACTTACGATCCGTCATACCTTCACCCTCGTTAAATTAAAGATAAATAACTCAGGAGAAAAGGTCCTAAATGAATACATGTAGTATTTTTGAACAATATATATGTATATATTTGAATCTTTATAAATGATAACTTTGTTTTGCTGATGTTGAGATATTACCACATTAAATCCCTTTGACGTATTATTTTCATTTGTATTTCCAATCTCTGGCAATTAAATTTTTTAAACAAAGCATGAAACAATCAAATTTGTTTAATAGGTACACATTTATACCAACAAGAATGGGACTAAGTAACAAGTAACAACCTAACAACAAAACAATCTCAATACGCAACATAACTTACGTTCAACGTCTTTAAACAGCCTTGAAAACTCATGATCAAAGAACACTTCTGATGGTTGTTTGTAGTTCAGATGAGGTTTCTTGATGGCCCTAGTGTAGTTCTCGCTCTTGGTCACGTGGGACAACTTGTTGGTGAAAGCCTCCAGCCCTATCCGCTTCTCAATGATCTGCCTTATGGATGCCCTGGATGAAACATCCATAGTACATATTTTTGTTAACTTAGATCCAAATATGGAACAGGAAATACAATAAATATACTTGAATGAATGATGTTCATGTATTTAATAAAAAGTTTTCTCTACTTAATCCACAACAAGCAATGTAAATGCAAATTACTAAAATATTTAAGGCGGTCTCTGGAAAAACTGAGCTTAATGAATGTGCATAAAGTATCTGCAGTAAATAGTTAAATACTGGCTGATTAGTGACGATACTTTCCACCTATATTGGATTTTTGTTAAGAAGGCTTCCTTTAAAGAAACAATTCCATGAGATTGAAAGGTTTCTGCCTCATTAGCCCATGACTGCACAGGCTAATCTTAGTTCATATAAACGCACTGCCAGAGCCTTTGATAATCTTTGCTATGGCAGCTCTGTCAGTCCATATGCACCCCTTCATAAACATGGGTGCAGTTCAGCGCAGAGAATCCGTGCGCTTCACTAAACAGACGTCGTTAGAGACAAATTGAGGAAAATAATGAATAAACTTCATAAACATGTTAAATTTACCTGAATGGCAACCTACGGATGTTATCCTTTGCATGCAACCTATAATAACATGACGATGTTTCAACACACTTTTTCGCTGACATTTTTATGTTTAAATTTGAAACAGTGTATTCTGTATCGAATACCACATCGTCATCGACTTTATAGGCTCCAACACATAACCCGACGTGCAAAATATTGGAGTACTGCGACCTAACCAATATTGGGTCAATTTTCCAATATGGCGGATACAGCGTACGAAAGCAAAACTAAGTCAATAAAAAGCAATTATTTATTGCTTTAATGGTTCCATTCGTATGAGTTTGTGGTTTAGACAGGCAAACTTTGATAACATCTTGCAGTTTAAGTGTTCCTTAACCCTTGCATTGTTGATTAAATTTTGCACCCATGGGTAAGAGACGGCGCATTGCAACTATCAGCTAACCATTGGGTTATAAAGCTGAGAGTTGAATTATTGCAACTAAGGCAAATCTGGGACAATACTGTACACACATTAAGCTAAGTAATCTCTGAGACTTACTCGTTAGATTTTTTCTACTCTGTTGACTTAATGGAATGCCATTGCCTAATTTTTATATAATTTTCCACATAACCAGAGCTCTATGCCATAAATCCATTTACATAGCTTTCCAATCAAAGACATCATTATCACTGGCAAACGACAATGCACAACAAATGAGGAATCATGTTCATAAAGTGTCAACCCAGATTAGCCTGTGCAATCCAAACAGGCTAACCAGCATGGACGACACTTTCCAATCACATAACAATGAGCCTCAATATCGGAAAATGGGGTTAAAAGCATGTGCCCCCCGAACAATTTTTTTCACGTTCAAACAAGAGGATTACGTGGTGAATGTCTGGTTCTGGTCATCGTTGTAGAGAACACAGATACCAAGGAGGAAGGCACACAGGCCCTGTACACACAGCTCACTCTCGTCTCCATCACTAGATGATACTTGTGATATTAACTCATAATTAAGGTAAATTATATAAACATAATTAATTGCACTGAACTGCTTGTCATATATTTTTATACACAAACTAATATACTTGAAACAAATGCGTTTCAACTTTTTTTAATATCTTTAGTGTCAACAACAACAAATAAGAAACTGTATACCTGTATAATTATATTATATTTCACTACCATTATCCTCAAATTTAAGTATGAATTTTGGAAATTCTTGATCGGGTTTTTCTTCATCAAATTTGTGACATTGTCGCTTGTTTAGCTCCTGATGAAGAACATCCTAAATTGATACCAATAATGAATTTTATTATGGCTGCAGACATCAAGCAACCAACTTATTTCAATCATTAACCAATAGTGTTTGAAAGTTTTGTTCAATACGGAGAAATATATTGAATGCATTATGTTAACAATTGCTAAGATGGAAGAACCATATTCGATTCAACCAAATCAAAAAGCACACCTAAATCAGATGTTTGATCAGAAGTCTCTTAACTTGATATTCAGCCCCACTTTTTTTGCATTTTATATTATTTGTCCTGGCAATTTTGTGTGCAACATAAATCACAATTAGACCAACTTTTTTGGGAAATTCATGAGAATTAAGTGATAAAATCACAATTGCATGGCCTTACACAAGCACTGTCAACTAAAAAATAATTACAAAAGGTATGTCTCTTTTTTAAGTAAGAATTTCTTTCACATTTTATTATTGTTACTATAGACAGAACAGGCAAAAGTATACATCTCTGAAACCTACAACGTCCAAATGTGTCATATTTGGTAAGAAAAATTGTATAATGGCCTTTTAGTTAAGATTCATCCAAACATTATCCTGGGGTGGAAACTGGCCACAGCCAGGAGGTCAAAAACATTGTGTAGTCTTATTTAGTGAAGTAACATAACACAATTTTCCTCTAAAACCCCCAGGCCCAAAGGATTAATAATTGGTATGTAAGATTGCATTGTGGTTCTCTACTAACTTCTCCACAAATACTACCTCTTGGGTTAAAACTTGTTTCTCCTAAAGTTCCAATTTTTAATTGTTACAACTTGTTACTAATTACTACTTACAGAATTAAGGAGTTTGTGTCACTACTGTGACATGGTCTAGTATAATTTAAGACAAGGGACAAAATTGTCACAAAACCAGGTTTTCATTGTGAAAAAAAAATCTGATAAAGGGAGAAAACTCAAACTGAACTTTTGAAATGACCAAAAAAAATTAACCCCCTTTGTAAGTTTTTTTTTTTTTTTTAAATCTATTTTTAGTCGTGGCGACCTTGACATTGGAGATATTGACGTGATTCTTTCGTGGGACACACCGTCCCATGATGGTGAACAAATGTGCCAAATGATTTTAAAATCTCACAATGAATGACATAGTTATGGCCAGGACAAGCTCATTTATGGCCATTTTTGACCTTTGAACTCAAAGTGTGACCTTGACCTTGGAGATATCGACGTAATTATTTCGCGCGACACACCGTCCAATGATGGTGAACAAATGTGCCAAATGATTTTAAAATCTGACGATGAACGACATAGTTATGGCTCGGACAAGGTCATTTATGGCCATTTTTGACCTTTGAACTCAAAGTGTGACCTTGACCTTGGAGATATCGACGTAATTATTTCGCGCGACACACCGTCCAATGATGGTGAACAAATGTGCCAAATGATTTTAAAATCTGACAATGAACGACATAGTTATGGCCCGGACAAGCTTATTCCGCCAGCCCGCCAGCCAGCCCGCCAGCCAGCCAGCCAGCCCGCCCGCATTCGCCAATCTAATAACCAGTTTTTTCCTTCGGAAAACCTGGTTAAAAAGGATAATGAAAAAATCCATGTTTAGCATACATAGATGCAACAACAATCATGTTATTTTCATCAAGGATACATAAGGCACATTGGCTGTATTGTAGAGGAAATGGGCCACTGCAGTGTGGCAGTCTGCCATCCACGTTGCCAGCAACATCAGGATACCGATCCTGGTTTGGACACGACCACCCTACAAAACACACATGTTTGGTGTTATAATTCAATACCCAACTGTTACTTTGTCTGGTTACATTTTATGTTTTATGTTTGCAAAGCTGCGAGTCCAATGCTCAATATCCAAAGCACTTATTTAATCAATGAAATCTGATTGGCAAATGTTTTTAGCAATATCTTTTTTAATTCTTTTATCATATACAGTAAAACTGCGATAACTCGAGGTAGCACGGGACTGAACTCGATGCTCGAGTAATTGCAGGTTTCGAGTAATCCATGGTATTATTTGTTTTCACTGTTTCGGTTGATGATGCTTAACTTCTGACCGCAAACGCTTTGTTAACATGTAAAATGGTGCTTGGAAAAGAAAAAACTTTGTAAAAATCGCTTAAGGTTACAGTATACTTAACTAAACAATAAGAATGATCGTTCATTCATTTAATTTTATCAACATACACACACAACACATACATAATCAAAATTATTCAAACAATATTCAATGTACACGTAGCATATTTAAAACAGCACACATACATGCGCATGAAAAAAAAAACACGAAAAACAACATGATCACTATACGCAGTTTGTATTTAATTTACAGAAGCTTTCCTGATCTAGCTATCCGCCTACAAGTTGGTCCTTCACTAGATTTCTCATGAGTTTGACAACTTGTAAGACTATTTTCTGTCTGTGTTGCCTTGATGCAGCGCAAATGACAAGAAAGAATTCAGTTAAGAGATTCTGAAGTATTATCTGATCCGACCATTGATTGCTGGTAATTATTTTATTATAATTAAAACTGTGTAGCTTTTATCTGCATCTCAAAGGATGACAATTTGAAGTGCTTCTCAAACTGCGACTAACTTCGCATCTAATCAAGCGCTTTTTGTCTGCTTGATTGCGCTGTTTTCACAACTCGATTATTTTTAGCACCGACCAGACGAGAAAGTGCCTTCGAATAATTGCCAGTTAATTAGGTGTGAAATGCCTCTCATGGACCAGCACACATCCTCGAGTTATCCAAAATAGCATGTTTGAGTTATTGCGGGTATTTTTATATAGAAATTGTAGAAAAATGTTAGGTACTTCCTTTAATGCTCGATTAATCGCCAGTTTTTGAGAAATCTCCAGCTCGAGTTATTGCAATTCTACTGTATCTTTAACAGGAGAATACTCATTTCCTCTTTCATTTTTTCCTTTTCAATGTTTCTTTCTACTATGAACAAAAGAAAATCATTAATTACTGTGTATGCAAAGGAGAAAAAGACGCCTAGAAGAAATATTGTCACTATTTATACAATCTTGTAAACCGCAAAGGATTATGAGTATATATTGGGCTCAAAAGAGTTGTGTATTCTAGGGTAATGTTATTCTATTTTTAATAGCAATTCTTTGTCTTTTCATCTTCTCCCCCCAAAACACCTTTTTTTTATATAAATGTATAGCCCCTAGAAAAACGCTTAACCAGATAAAGCTTTGAGTTGAAATGCATATCTGAGCAGTAAAGAGTTAAAGACTTCTGTAGTTCCCACCTGAGTGAGTATGTTACAGCACTGCTGTAGGAGAGACACAGGAGGGTTTCCAAGGCTGGTTGCCAGTTGTGTACGCAGCAACTGCTCCTTCTGGGTCTGGTTGTTGGAGATAGCGTTGAGCAGGGCCACCGCCGCAAACCAATTGGACAACGAGTCTGCACTGAACAGTCCCCCACACAACAGCTGACCTGCTGATATTGTTGTGGCTGAAACAAGCAAATAACTTGGTTCCTCAAGAATATTATTTTCTGATACATTTTGTAGAGAAACTTGAAAAATCAGACAGTTAAAGAGGACTAGCTCCGATTCCATCAAATCTTTAAATACTTAAACTTAAACAGTGTTTGGCTTAAACAGAGAGGTTTACAAGGGGAGTTGATAACACATTATTTAGGAACAAACACAAAAATATTCATACATACTGACGGATGGACAAGTGTACTTCTTTGTCTAAAAACTGGCTACTACATTAACCATCAGCAGAGTTTGTTAGTGCCATATACATTCAAATGCCAGAAGTTAGTAATAGTAAGATAGCCCATGACAAATGTTTGTAATATGATTTCAATGATATTTTAAACACTGCCAAAATGTTTAAAAACAACACAAACAAACTAACTTCGATCTAACAATAATCACATACCATCGGCTGAAGTTGGTAGCAAAGTCTGCACAATCTGTGACTGTCCGACCTCGTTCTTGTAGAGGAAGGACTGGAAACAGTAGAGCACTGCACAACGCAACGTGAACGGCTGCTTTTCATTTACCATTGACATCAACAGCACAACTATGGCTGGCCTTCAAGTTGGAAAAAGCATCAGCATATGGGTATACGTAGTTTAATTTAAGGTAAACAAAACCACATATATCTTTATATGACTAGACTCAACATTTCTGAGATGAGCTATGTATGAGGAGATAAATCCAAGATTTATTTTAATTCATGCCATTGGTATGAGTGTTTGAATTCCGATCCATGAAAATTAATTACATTAGTTAACCTATTATAGAAAAATAATGCATATTCACTATTTGTAAATTAACATAATGAGAAGCTTAATAAGGTAAAGCGTTGCCACTAACCTAGGAGGATTTGATGGAGCCATGACAGAGGCAAAGTATTCCTGATTCTGAAAGTTCCCACGTATCACCTCAGCCACTGTATTGATTGTCTGAAGAATATCAAAGTAGAACATGTTAAATTGTGCGTATGTCCACTGGCAGAGCATTCTAAAATCCTCTTTCTATTCATTCCAAGGAAACATTCTCTGAAGATTATATTTTAAGTGTTTTATATGATTTATATTAGAAACAAACTTAGCTGCGGACCATTATACTACGTGAAAAGCCAAACAACGAAGTTATGTGCCTTGATGTAGAGGACCGCCATTGAATGTTACACACCAAATATCAAAGTCCTGAACCTTGTGGTTTAATGGAAGATTTTATTCAAGTTATTTACTATATAGGTCTATATAAATCATGTTACCCCTGTGCGTTGCCAGTTTTGATCCCATACTTTTAACAAACTTTTAAGAGGACCACGAGACAATGTTACACAACAACTTAAAGCCACGACCCTTCTAGTTTTCGAGATTGTTAAAGTTTATATTTATAAATCTATTTTTTAATCCTTTGATAAACAAATGCAATTGACAAAAACCAACTGAATAACTTTTAAAGGTCACCAAATTACCATTCCTTTGAAGTTTCTTTAAATCTGTCAAGGGCTTTAGGAGGAGAAGTCGTTAGAAGAAAGAGTTTTAAGCACTTGACACACGCACGGACAACGGACAATACAATATCTTAAAAGCTCCCCATTAGCACTTTGTGCTCAAGTGAGCTAACAAGTAGAGAACTAAGATATATGTATAAATCAATAAGTTCATCATGTCTTACCTCTGTAAGAACATCAGCTGGTACTCCACTGGCCATTAATATTTTACACAGCTGTTGCAAAAGACCTGAAAACATAAAAGATAAGTAACCAAATGAGTTTCAGTATTATATTGACGCCAGGTTTGTCAGCACATTGCCGTCAACTATAAAATGGTAACATTAGTAAACACAGTCAAGATGGGTGATTTTTTGTTTAGATTTGTTGCATACAGTATAATAAATGCATTTGATTTACAAGCATGATTTTTTTCGCTTTGGTCACAAAATGACTTTTTTTTTAAAGGCAATGAAGTGAATTCACGATATCATTAAGATGCAAAAAAGAAAGTTAAAGTAAAATGGGCAATTTTGATTCATTTGATACATGTAATGACTTAAACTATCTTTGCAATAATTACTGTTTTTGCTAAGTGAGAAAAATAGTTAAAATACAAATTGGCACCTTTTCCTGGAACCACTTATACGAAACAAACAGGGGTTTCGCTGCCAATCACCATTCGCAAATCCTGACATTTTTTTTTAAGTGGCAACAAAATTTTCAAAATGGCGAATTTCATTACTGACAGCAGATATATATTAAAAGAAATGTCATTTGGTACATTACTGGAGCATATTAAGTAATTGGATACAAACAAACCTCAAGGCATTGTTTGTTATCATATCACTAACAAGCCTTTTTTTCCGATTTGAGTGGCATATTGTGAAAGATTATCTCTGATGTTACAGCATCTGCTCCACGCTTATTAAGGCACAAACATAAAATGAAAATTAAGACTTTTTTTATAATCTTCCGACTTATTTGGTAATTATTTTATTAGCAATATATTGTTCTTTAATTCAAAATTATGAAAATGGAATGGAATGAATGTATACATAATGTCTAATAAATTCATTATAATTAATTATGACATTGACAATTATAACTTTACCCAATTGTGACTCTGAAATAACAAGAAGGCTACTCATACCACAGGTGTGCATGTTCTTCTGACAGTTTGTCGTAAGCTGCTGTGGATTGCTGGGAGAGACAAGGGCTCGCACCAACTGAAAACACAAAACACTACCTTGAAAACAGACACTATTTGACCTTTTTTTTTATTTTTCAATGGACCTCCATGATAAGACAAGGGCTGTCAGTTGTAGTGGCAGCCATTGTGTGAATACGTTTTTTGTCACTGTGACCTTGACCTTTTACCTAGTGACCTGAAAATCAATAGGGGTCATCTGCAAGTCATGATAAATGTACCTATGAAGTTTCATGATCCTAGGCCTAAGTATTCTTGAGTTATCATCCGGAAACCATTTCACTGTTTCGAGTCACCATGACCTTGACCTTTGACCTAGTGACCTGAAAATCAATAGGGGTCATCTGCAAGTCATGATCAATGTACCTATGAAGTTTCATGATCCTAGGCCTAAGCGTTCTTGAGTTATCATTCGGAAACCATCTGGTGGACGGACATACGGACGGACCGACATGAGTAAAACAATATACCCCCTCTTCTTCGAAGGGGGGCATAAAAATGTGCAGACAGAGCAGGTTCCAACATGCCTTCGCATCCACTATAAAATCATGCAAGGTTTTGTGGTCTCATTAGCTGACTGGGTAGCTATTGACCAAACAGAGCAAATGCGCAGGCTGGCCTGGAGCTACACGAGATGAATATGAAATAATACCATTTCTGCATAAAGAGGGTCAATCAAGAGTTGGGCTTACTCACAGACCATAGTAAATGTATAATGTGCCTATATGTGGCCCTTGGCTACATAAGAAAATACAACATTGAAATTTGACTATTGAACACATAAGACAATGGATGCAAATCCATTACACTTATTTTACAACAAGAATAATCAAGCCTTAGTGATAAGTTGTAGATTTAAACAGCAATAGACTGTTCAACACAATATTATTTTAAAAGGCAGTCCAGAAGTACATAAATACAAATGAAACTTTGATGAATAACTTTCAATGGACAACATTCCATTTAAATACATAAACGCATATTAAACAAATAATTTCTTGTAGCATTTTATTGTAATGTATACTTTTTGTTGAGAAAATCAACACTTTCTGTGCTAAATATTGTGTTCATACCAAGTTTTTTGGGTGGTATATACAATATAAATGCATTTAGTGCATTAGAAAAAGAATTAGTCAATAAATACTGTAAACATATAGAAATTCGTCGGTATGAAATTTCGTGGATTAATAAAAAACAACTAATTTCGTTGACACGTAATTTCGTGGATTTCAAATAAAGAAAAACAACGAATTTGTTCATACGTGATTTCGTGGATTTTAAATTTCCGGGGGAAGACTGACCGTCATAATAATTAAACTATAATTAAAACAAGGGACAAAATTGTCACAAAACCAGGTTTTCATTGTGAAAAAAAATCTGATAAAGGGAGAAAACTCAAACTGAACTTTTGAAATGAACAAACAAAATTAACCCCCTTTGTAAGTTTGTTTTTAAAAAAAAATCTATTTTTAGTCGTGGCGACCTTGACATTGGAGATATTGACGTGATTCTTTCGTGCGACACACCGTCCCATGATGGTGAACAAATGTGCCAAATGATTTTAAAATCTCACAATGAATGACATAGTTATGGCCAGGACAAGCTCATTTATGGCCATTTTTGACCTTTGAACTCAAAGTGTGACCTTGACCTTGGAGATATCGACGTAATTATTTCGCGCGACACACCGTCCAATGATGGTGAACAAATGTGCCAAATGATTTTAAAATCTGACAATGAACGACATAGTTATGGCCCGGACAAGCTTGTTCCGCCCGCCCGCCAGCCCGCCCGCATTCGCCAATCTAATAACCAGTTTTTTCCTTCGGAAAACCTGGTTAACAATCAGAGTAATTTACGAAGCATAATCTGCTAATCTGTGTTGACACAAATACTTGAGGTTCATGTGCACTGAAGCATGAAAGTGTTGCCGATAATTGTCGATACGAGCGATAAAGCAGTGCACACGTGGGTCCCAGCTTGCTAATTGCCATCAATGTTGTTTTGACAATATTTGCAATTCTCAGCGCAATCGGTCCCCTAGTAGTAACAATTGAGTAATGAGGTTCCCAAAATACACGTGTGAAAACCGTTATGTCTCTTTTAACTTCAATTGGCACTAATTGCAATATGTGATAAATCTGCAAACTGTTAATTTGACGACGTCATGTAAAAGTGAACAATCGTTGATGTACAGTTTAAATACCGTGCTTGATTTAAAAAAGTATTAGTACCCAAACACTTATCAAGAAAACAATATATTTTATTAACTATCATATCTCAATCAAAAATTGTCTCTTTCAAAATGGTTGAAAATGGGAACAGTTCAGACACGTTCACCTACTATAACAGGATTGGGCGACCCTGCAAGGGCTCATTCTACGACTGAAGCATTATTGACACAGGCCGCTTATGATTGATTGGAAAAAATGGTCAATGGCCGTAAACGGAAGCGTGGGGAGTACGGTACCTACAGTGACGAAACTAGGGCAACAATTGCGCGTTACGCAATTGACAACGGGGTCGCAAAGACTTCGAGACACTTCACATCCAACATGGGGAAGAAAGTGAGCGAGACAACGGTCAGAAGTATGAGTGATCAGTATGTGCGACAAATTAAAAGAACTTATATATAGTGTTATGTGACCCACTGAAGTGAAGTAACTATTACAAAAAACACAAATATCTCGGATAACCGACAACAAAAGAAAATGTTGGATTAAAAATGTATACATAATCGTTGGTACATGAATTCGTGGTTCAGGGGATCAATGAAATCCACGAAAATTCGTACCACACAAAATTTAATGGTTTTACAGTAATTGATGGTTATCATTGTGAATTTCAATTTAAAAAGATCACATATGACATTATTTTTACCAATAAATACATGTTAAACCGAAGCACCTACACACCTGTAACATGAGATGCATGTTTGTGACCTTCTGTGCGGACCAGCCAACCTGCGCCCTATGTGGGTCCTGATCGAGCTCAAAGAACGGGGTGAGGTACTTTACGTGGCTGCCCTCGCGGAAAAAGTTCTGGTTGGATGAGTTGCCCTTGAGAAGGTTCAGCAACAGCAACAGGCAGTCCTCAACAACTATGCCTGCAGTCAGGAAACAGGGTGTGTGTTTAGGTTAGATCTCAATAAAATAATATTAAGACATAAATAAGTATAAGATAGGCGTTTAAAGTTGTTCAGGTTAGGTAAAT
The DNA here is from genome assembly GCF_020536995.1 of Dreissena polymorpha. Taxonomy (NCBI): domain Eukaryota; kingdom Metazoa; phylum Mollusca; class Bivalvia; order Myida; family Dreissenidae; genus Dreissena; species Dreissena polymorpha. The sequence goes on along the minus strand of NC_068356.1, from coordinate 120,702,603 downwards.
TTTAGGAAGGAAAGTTTAGTTCATTTCTATTATAGCTTCAAAAATATCCACCTTTTTCTAAATATTCTAAATAATGGTTATACTAGCAAGTTGATTTGCTCACCTAATGGGTCTTTATGACCCCAACCCCAGAAAGAGCTGTTTGGAAAATGTCACTTCTAGGGTTTAGCCATCAAAACTATTAATGAGCAATGTTGATTAAGAGTGTTTGAAATCTGTTAAGCAGCAGGAACTGAAACTTTTGAACTAGACTGATATATAATTAATACCAAAATGTTCATAAAGTTCAGTGAAGATTGGATGAAAAATATAGGATTAAGAGAACCCGGGCTTAAGCCAAACTAAGATACATAAAGGGAAAACAAACAATTATGAGGGTAATTTAAATTGCTGTACCTCCATCAGAAGCCCCTTCTTCATGTACGATATCAAGAAGTCTCTCAAAGGCATTCTCAAAGGCAACAATCTTCTGTATGTTGGCATGGCCTCTTGTAAGCTGGTTCAGGAGCAGTAAGGCCTGCAACAAGGACAGAAATGGAATGACTTACTTGTAAATACTTTAAAGTCCTCGGTTTTAAAAATTAATTTGTTACTGATACTGTTAAGTATACATATGTCAAACCCTAAACTTAACCCTTATGGTTAGGTAATAAGCTGGTTAAAGCCAGTCAAATACCAATATTTCATTTCTAGTTTCCTACTCAAATCAGCAAGCTCCATACTTGGTGCATATAACATGATATTTTTACTTGTCACCTCAAAATTTGCATTTGTTAGTAATTCACTGTAAAGAAATAGAACTAAAAGTCACAAGAACATCTACTACCACTATAACCTCATATAACCATGCAAGGACTATGCAAGTTAATCAAGTATTCACTGTGAGTTTGATTTGAAGAAACCAACAAATGCACAAACTTCAAGTTTCCACTGTTACCTTAAAATTGAAGCGAGTGACATGGTTGTAGCACAGTAACGTTGTCTTGATACTATGACAAGTTTTGACCATTTTTAAACCCATTATACTCAAATATTCCCTACACAGACATGTACATTCACTATATATTTAATACAAGTAACTGAATAAAAAACTCCACAATGGTCTTGAACTCAAAGGGAATGATATTGTTGTTGTAACTAAAATGATGATCTTTTATTTTGAAATCACAGCATGCACAACAAAGAATTGTTAATAACAATGGCAATTTTGCACAAACGTCATTTCTGATGATTTCCCTGCTGTCTGAGAGAAGGTCCATCAGTTTGGAGACGCCCATGGGGAAGACCAGAATGCACTCCTGGAGCTCCTTCACCTTGTTTGTAAGCAGAGTGGTCAGCAGCTTCACTGTTGGCCAGCGCACATGGAAGTCGTACTCCTGCATGAGTAGATTATACCTTGTGTTACATCGAGGATTTAAAAACAGCTTCCTAAAATGAGCTGTCCAAAACAGCGTGCACTACTATTTTTTCTCTTTGATAGTATTATGTATGTTTACTGTCAGTCATCAGATAAAATGACCACAAAGACATATATTGAAGTTCAATATCTGTGCACGTTACCTAGTAAACAAGTCTGAAAATGTATACATTAAAACAAGAAATGTGAGCATGAAAGAAACAAGATTTTCAAATATTGACCAAAGCAAAATCTTCATGTAAGCTACCTACACAAAAAATTACAGCACAATATCTCCATAAGAACTCATTACTGAGCAGAGAAACACTTTTCTATTTTAAGTAACAGGGACCTTGAATACACTAGCCCCTAATGCACCCCCCCCCCTCTAGATCAGCCTGTTACTACATACACACAAAATTTCAGAACATTTTCTACATCCTAACAAAAGTTATGTTATTAAGAGCTAACTATTTATCCATTTAAAGCATCTGCGACCTTGACCTTCACCCAACTGGCTCCTGGTGCAACCCCGTGCTAGGTCTGCATAACAGCTAGAGGTTGGAGTTGTTGCACGTAAAGGCGTACCTGAATTTCTTAGAAGTACAAATTAATTCATGTAAAACTACCCACTCACCTCCAGTAGCGAAAGCAGCAGACCAACATTGTCAGTCTTCTTGATGAAGATTTCTGTGAACTGAGCCCCTAGGTCATCTCCACCAGGCTGTGGAATTTCTTCATCTGAAGTCACAAATACACTATTACATTTTACTTTAATACATGTAATTGCAATACCTTGTATACCATAAATACCATACATAGTAATAATATTGTTATTTTTTTCTTTGATTGTTTTTTAACTTTACATATTATGGTTTAAGAATCTTTTGTGTTTGTTGTTTAAATTGCCAACATCACATGCTCTGGTTTAATACTCTCTGCTTCAAAAAATCTAGTAAATAACAATATATGTTATTATACAAAGTTTTATTCAAACTAAGCTTTAATACAAAACTGAGCTTAATGCATGTGCATGAAGTGTCGTTCCAGAATAGCATGTGCAGTCGGTTTACATTGGATTTTGATTTGTAAGGGGCTTCCTTTAAACAAACAATACCAAAAAAGCAGACTACACAGGCTTATCTAGGACGACACTTAAGCACATGGATTAAGCACAATTTTTCCCCAAGAGCGAGACACATACCCTCATCCGTAGGCTCATTGGACATAACATTGCACAGTGCATCCAAGGCATAGCCAGTGATCTCAGAGTCTGAGCTGTCCATCTCCAGCACTTTAAGCAAGGTGTCCATGGCCAAGGTTCCAACCTCCAGCCGGAATTTCTGAAAACAAAACATTAAAGTTGTGTACTGGGAAAATGGGGCTTAATGCATGTCAGGGACAACATTTTCTGATTTTATGTTATTTTTCGGTTATAGTATCTTCTAAAGGAAAATCCAGTCAATGCAGAAAGTGTCGACCCTGATTAGCCTCTGCGGACTGCACGGGTTAAATATGGGACGACACTTTAGGCAAATTCATTTAGCTCGATCGTCCCAGAGCTTGGTTTATTTTCTTTTTCTCAGCCTAATATATTTTTTATTGACATACTGCTATGTCAGACCTTTTAAAGTGATGGCTGAAGAGCACATTAAACATATACAACAATGAAAGAAAAATTATAAACATACAATTCTTCACAATTTGACAAAAATGTGTTAATTACCCGTGACAATGCTTTGATTGCACGCACTGCATCCCGTCTGTCATCGAGCAAGGTTGATGATGAGGCTCTGTCAACTAACCTTTCTACCTGCAAACACCAAGATGAGTGCAAAATAAGTGTTCAATAAACCTCTTAGTAAGACATTCATAGTATATGTCTCATCGCCAATTTGTTCACTTATAGAAAAGCTATATATAGAAAGTCAGTCCAGTTATCATTCAGCTGCAATCAACCATCGAGTCACAGATTTTGCGTTGGAATAATAGACGGACTGCGTAAATTTATTAATCATGTGATGTTTGGAGCCTCAAAGGAGGCAAATGAAATGTCTTAGAAGCCTTAAATAAAGTCTCACAATAATCGCTAAAACACACTTTTAAACATTTTCTTGTTTAATCGTTGGCTACATATCATGTTAGAAAAGGCTAAGCCAATCAAGAAAATATATGCAGTGATTGATCAATTCCAGTCAATTATCTGCCTCAATATGAACCAAGTCTCTATAGGGTATTTATTTTGTAATAAACAACTGTAAAAGGGAGGTGTAAGTGCTAGTCATCAAAAAGTTTACGTCTAAGTAAACAGATTGCCACACAATCTCTAGTCTGTAGTGTACATAAGTTGCAATAATTCAACTCTAAGCTTTATAGCCCAATGGGCTGCTTCGAGTTGCAATGCGCTCTCTCTTGTCCATGGGTGCAAAATGTTATCAAAAATGCAAGGGTTAAGGAACACTGAAACTGCAAGAACTTATTAAAGTTTACCTATCTAAACTACAAACTCATCCAAATGGTACCATTAAAGCAAGAAGTAATTGATTTTATTGACTTAGGTTTTGTTTTGAACGCTGTATCAGCCATATTGGAAAATTGACCCAATATTGGTTAGGTCGCAGTACACCAATATTTTGCATGTCGGGTTATGTGCTCCAGCCTATAAAGTCGATAACGATGTGGTTTTAGATACAGAATACACTGTTTCAAATTTAAACATAAAAATGTCAGCGAGAAAAGTGTGTTGAAACATCGTCTTGTTTTTATAGGGTGCATGCAAAGGATAACATCCGTTGGTTGCCATTCAGGTTAATTTAACATGTTTATAAAGTTTATTCATTATTTTCCTCATTTTGTCTCGAACGACGTCTGTTTAGTGAAGCGCACGGATTCGCTGCGCTGAACTGCACCTATGTTTATGAAGGGGTGCATATGGACTGCCAGAGCCGCCATGGCAAAAATTATCAAAGGCTCTGGGAGTCCGTTTATATGGACTATAGTGTACATGTGTATGAAAAAAACAAGTCAGCAAATCCTGATGATAATTTAATTATTGCCCGTCACTTGTATCTGGTCAAACACAATAATTCACATATATTTCATTAAATGCAGCAAGAGCCACATCCCCCACCCACTTGCTGTGAAATGGCACCAATAGTGCGGTCAACACATGTGCAAAACTTACGCGTGAACATCGTTTAACAAATGGACCATGAATACCTTACAATGTAAATGAAACTCCCCGAATATATCGAGATTATTCAACATACCGTATCAGCACCAGACGGTTGTTCACCTCCTTGTTGTGGTGCCAGATATTTCCGGAAGTAGTCCATTTTGTACAACTGTCACGCACGCGCAGCGACGTGGCGTTTTGAAAATCACTAAACGCTTTTTGTTGCGTTACAAACTGGGATGCTAATAAAACGTGCTTTTCGATGATTAGAGATTGCTACAACAACAACAACGCTCTTTTCTAAGCCAGTGATAGGTAAATTTATTATGTATTCTGCCAGTCTGTTTTATAAGTCCGAGCTATAATGTGTTCACAATGATTATGCAATGAAGATATATTTGTCTCAAAATTCAAATGTGTACATATTTTATTAAAATAGATCAGATTGATTATTTGTATCAAAAAATGTACTCAACTGTTGTGGGGGCGTGGCTACTTTAAGTGCTTTTAAGTAGATTTTTTTTGTTTTAAAATTAAGTCATTACACGTTGTTTCTGTGCAATATCTTGGAAACTGATAATTTTTAGAGCTATTTATATTTAACAGAAAGTAATTTACATGCTTGATATTTATGAAGATATGAAATGTAATGATTTTTTTTATTAAAAAGGTAAGAGGTTGTGGCCAGTGGCCACAGTCTATATAAAGTTTAAAAATAAGCTTTGTTCTCTGCTCAGCTCTATTTCTTTAGAACCTTTATCATTTTAACCAGTGCTTGGTAAATATAGACATAGGCAGTGTAAGAAACAAAACCAGTGGGCTATAATTTTTGTATTCATAATATCGCAACATCCGGGCACTTGCGTCAGTTAGAGTTACATGCCCATTGACGATGGTGAAAACAAAAGCGCTGCCGCCATTTTATTTGCATTGAAAAATAGAGCGTGATCGTTTATATTTAAACGATTGTATGAAGATTTTATTTTTCAACATGCCAACAAGTTGTTCTACTTAACTGAAATAAATAAGATTGAAAACAAGCAATACATAGATCAGTTTCAAATATACAACATATACACATTAACCATAATGGTATTTGTCTAGGAAACCAAACACGTTGATACATTAAATAAACATTTAACTAAATCAAATGCAATATTTTTCATTTGATTGTTTGCATCAATCTAAGAATGGTGTAAGCCTTTGTATTTCGGTGTTTAATTGCCCCTTTGTTCTGCATAAACCGATTATCTCGTCTTAATCAGATATTGTCCAGACTTAACTAACAACATGGTGTCATAAACCACACTGGGTGGCAGATGACAGTGCCATTAAACACGATTGATGATGCCACCATGTCTTCTCTTTCTGTTTGTATTAAGCAGCCATTTGGTTTAATAATTAACACGGACATACTTAACAGTTGCTTAAATTAGTTATGTTACATATTGCACAAATTAAAAGTCATGTCCAAAACAGATTATCAGAAATTGTACACCGTAAAGATACTAGCCCGATTAATTCATCCAAAAAAAATAAAGTATTTAATAATTATGAAATTTAGGTAAAAACCAAGTAACGTATTAAGCGTGTATCGGTTAATTAAAACGTCGTCGTTCCGTATTAAGATTTAATGTTATGGTAATAAGCGAACGACATCATAAACACAAGAAATTACGTTTGACACCAACGGGGGTTAATAATGTTTAAAAAAAAAATATGTATATAGATGAGTGTTTGAACAAAAATGTTAGATATTTGTCACTCATACTCATAACAATGAACTGGTTTATACAACACATGTCAGGGACACATACATGCCATACGTCCCGATCTCGGCGGGACAGTCCCGCTTTTGGGCCCTTTGTCCCGCCGTCCCGCCATGAGACGATTTGTCCCGACATTCGTAAAAAACGATGTAAGGTGTATAGGTTCCCAATAAAATTCGCTATTCAAGCTCTGTTTCGCTAATACTTAACACCGCTAATCCCTTTATTGCCCCCAATTAACAATCCAATTCTACTTATCGTGTGTACCAGTGTTGTTTATGACACCTTATCAGCGATTTATCGGCTAATTATTGATTTCATCAGGCATTCACACCATGGTGGTCTTCAAGATAGTGGTCGCTTATTGCTATCGATAGTTTTATTATAATGAAATAAATGTTGAAAATGTGTTTATTTTGTATTTGTTTGAAACGGTTTACAAAACAATTGTTTTGTAAAATTAACGCTACGTCATAAATGAGTCTTTTACATTCAATGTTTAGTTCCAATATAGCGGGATATTTCGAATGTGCAATATACCAAAATCGCAACAAACAGTCCAATAAGTGATACCCATCCTGTCTAGTGTAATTGTAATAAAAACAACGAGGTGCTATGCATGACAGTTTGACCCTACTCCAATTAAGATAAAAACAACGAGGTGCTATGCATGAGAGTTTGACCCAACTCCAATTAAGCCGCGACAATTGACAAGTAATAAACTGCGCATGGACACATGCTTAAAAAAACATCGCAACAAACAGTAACAGTGGTACCCATCTTGTCTTGTGTTATTGTAATAAAAACAACGTGTTGTTATTCATGAAAGTTTGACACTACCCCAATACAGCGCCTGACAATTCACAATTCAGTTTAATCTGTGTATATAAGAAGAAAACAAAATACGGAAATGTGTACGGCCGCGCATTCCGTGTGTAACTGATCGGTAGATAGTGTACTTTAACCCGTACTTTCAGTCAACTGGATAGCCTCCCCTGCGTTAATGTTTGCCATTGAAATTAATATAATGAGTATTGTTGTCGTAATGTTCTAGATTTTGTACTCTTAAACAGATGAATATTATCTTCGTTGTTTGCTATTGTCTTATTTAATAAAACTGTTATTGTTATGTTTTAGATTTCATGCTTCATATCAGATGTTTTATGTCTTGAATAAAAGTATCAAGAGTTTTTGTTAGTACTATATACTGACTATAGTAAAGGTGGAATGATAGATCGTTTTAGGTGTCCTGCTTTTTGGTCAAATGTCCCGACAATTTTTATGGAATGTCCCGCTTTGTACCTAAAAAATTATGGCATGTATGCAGGGACAAGAAGTGATATCTAACAGGGCTGAGTACTGCAGTTTTAGTATTGATTTCCTGTATACTTACAGCCCTCTTGCATGACATTTAAGTCAATTTACAATCATTAGGACTGTGTATATCATTCAGCTGTTACACATGCAGGAGGTGTGAAATGCAATTTGAGTAACTGCTGACTTAGAGGTTGAAGGTTTTTTTTTATTTATTGAAATATTAATTAGTTCTATTTATTTGTTTCAATTTGATTTATTCACAAAAGTAAAAGCGACAGACAATTAGTAAGTAAGTCACGTTTGTTAAACCAATCATGGGTCATAATGAATGGCATGTAAATCACAATGTAAACGGATAATGCACCAAAATAAAAAGAAATAATATATATGAGAGTATAAGGTAAATAAAGCTTGATTTTGATTTTTATTACACAACTAAGTAAGTCGTGTACCAGAATTCCCTACTTATTTTACAGCTTCAGCTTATAATTATAAATTGACATAGTAGAAATATATAATGTACGAAGATGAACGAACCTTTAAAAGAACGACAATATTCATTACATCAACATCTACAATGATACTCCCATTATTACAGAAAAAACTAGTTTACCTGGTGTTTCAATGAGAAAGTTATGAATGTCGCTGTACTCAAACATCGACCATTTGGTCGGGTCATTTTTCCAACATCCAGCATGCAGTTTGTACATTCATTTAGTCAAATTAGTTTTATTTTCTGGTCATATCGGGCTTTCGAAGTGTAATCTAACCCTTCATAATAGTCAAAAGACATTTTAAACACCAATTACAACACATTAATAAACCAGAGTTTTTTTACCACGTTTTGGAAAGATAGCCCATGGCTTTGGAATTGGGAATTTTATCGGCATTTTCATGAAATTGGGAAAATAAATTCATTAGCCTTTTTTCCACATGAAAAGTCCACTGATAAGAGAAATACTAAATTTGGTATAACTCTTTATAATCATTCAAATTAAAAGAACAAAATCATATAATACTTTGTTAGATGTAATTGAATTGAAATTGAGATAAAATACGCATTAGACTTCTTCCTAAAAAAATAAAAAAAAATTTTTTTTTTTTTTTTTTTGGAAATTGGGAATTTTTTGCCACATTTTGGGAAAAAAGTATACTTTTTGGGATTGGGAACATAGCCGAATTTCGGCTATAAAATCGGGCCAAAAAAAAACCTGATAAACTATCAACTTCCCAATAGGAATGCAATTGGCGAAAATGTCAGCAGAGGCAGCTCAATCAGAATTGTTAATCGACCGTATCTAGGGCATTGTTTTCACCGTCGCTAAGGTACTGCCCCTTTTGTGACGTCAGCGCTATAACAAGAATTATGTTCTTGAAATATCAAGCATAAGCCTGATGATCTACCCTGATATGCTTGCCTTGATAGCATTTTGCAGGAGACACATGGTTGCAGGAGTTTATGGCTACCAGTGTTATTGGTATAAATCTCAATAATTATATAATAAAAAGTTTTATCCTTAGTTATATTACACTCTATCAAACATGAACTGTTCTGCTCTTGAAACTTAGTGCAGATGTTTTCAGCAATGATTTGATGAAGAAAAAAAACAAAAATATATCAAATATCACAACAAAAGTATGATTAGAATTTATAGGAGCATGCTTTTAAGCACATCAATATACGCTCCGTGTTTTAAGGTAATACATGCCAATATGGTAAATAATCATAAGGGAATATATCTTTATTCATTGATTAACTGCTAATTGATATGGCAAGTTTGTATAATGTTTGAAAACATTTGGATTTAAAGCCATTTTCATATTTTTAAGGGCAGAACTAACAAAGAAAGCACATTTTTATTATTTACATTATAAAAATAAGGCAGTATTGTGTTCTTACAACAATCTTTTTTGTTACAAAATATGGCAGAATTACAGCTCACTTAAATGATTGTGATCGAAATTAATCAGTTCATAGTATTGGGTACTTTTTCAGGTTATGTAGTGTTACACATGTGTAAATTGCTTAAAGTGTTATTGTTTAGAACATTTTTAAGAACAGGAACTGGAATCAAGCTGATCATTTTCTACCCATCGGACCATATCATGTAAAATTCAACATATTCCAATTTTTATGGTTTTATGACATATACATGTACATATCATAAAAATTGAGATTCCCAATAACAATTAGCATTTTTAGCTCATCTGGGCACAACATGCTCATGGAAAGCTTTTACTTGCCACAGTTTGTTTTTCATGCGTTGTACCACGTACTTTGTTAACATTTACCTTGTGAACACATATTAATTGTGCAATCTTCATGAAACTGGTCAGAACATAGGTCTCAATGATATCTTGGTTGAGTTTAAAACTGGGTCATATGAGGTCAAAATCTTGATCAATAGGTCAAATTAATTAGAAAAGTTGTTAGAATTCTAGAAGTCAGATTTATAGTCCAATCTATGTGAATCTTGGTTAGATCATTTTGTTCATTTTAAACATCGGTTAAGTTTGAAAATGGTTCTGGGTTGTTGGAAAACATGGTCGCTAGTTGGCGGGCATTTTTCGTTATATGGCAAGTCGTTATACTGAAACATTGTTTACTCTCTAGAAGTCACATATTTTGTGTTGTAATGATACAGGGCTTGGCTGTGAGGGCGACGTGGGCGATAACTTCGCCCGGGACATAATAATGTCGCCCTTAAATTACATGAAGGAGAAGTTGACTTCGCCTTCCTTTTTTACAACATTGACATTTTTTTCTCAACTTTTCCATCTTAAAATTTTCTATTTTCACATGTCATAAAGTCACCGATGACGCTTGTTATGCTATCAGTTTATCACAGCAAAAGATCGACTAATGTGAAAGCTTATCCAGGCAACTAGCATACATGGGCATTCCCTTCAAACAATAACCGTTTAGATTAAAACATCAAAGCGAGTGTCATTTCGCCGACAGTTTTGATAGTTCTCTGTTCTGCAAGCGCAATTAGTACACGCCTTGCAGGAGGAGTTAAGCGTTACATTAACATCGATAGTAACCAATGAGAACGCGCGCATTGCATATACATATACAGTAGTTTACCTGAGCGATGAAGTGACGTCGTAATAGACATGTATTTACGCTCAAAAAAGTTTACATGCTTAACACATTCCCAACAGTAAATATGAATACGATTTATTCTAGAATGTTCTACTATTTACTTGTTTCAAAACTCTTAAACACTAATTATCCAGTCGATGTGGAATTTATTTTGTCAGACATTAATTCATAACCATGTAAACGAAAACTTACAACTCACCCGTGCATAGTGCTAATTTTCATAATTTTATGTACCCTATCCTTACGTAAATGACTTTATTTTATATCCCGCAACCTCTTTGCGCGTGCTGTAAGTTGTCTAATGATTACGTGATCAAATTTTTGGTTCTTAACATTACATTATGAATTGCAATAACAAAATAGATATAACAACTAATTTAGCAATATTTTACTTAGTAAGATCTGAGTTACTAAGTTACTCAGTTTTATTTAACTTTTTTTTGGTTCTTAACATTACATTATGAATTGCAATAACAAAATAGATATAACATAATTATAATTCAGCAATATTTTACTTAGTAAGAACTGAGTTACTAAGTAACTCAGTTTTCTTTAACTTTTTTCCAAATTGTTAAAACTTTTCTAATTCAGTACAATGAATTGCAATGTTATGGTAGACAATATTTGATTAACTCAAATTTGACTCGATCAACACTTGTGTTTGCACAGGTAATTATTGCCCATTCATACTGCTATGAATGAATGGACAGCACCTACATAATATATAGGTGGTACATAAAGTCTCAAAGTGGTACCGTACATAAAGGGACTGGTACATAAAGGGACTGGTACATAAGGGGTCACAACCTGATTGACCATCCGATAATTGCAGGTTTTTGGCAGATGGCACGGTTAAAGTAAGTCGGAAAAATTATCTAAAGAAAAACAAAATTTATCAAAGGTCTATTAATTACGTAGATCCACTACTGTAAAAGTCCAGCAAGTTTTTTCAGTTTGTTAATCCACCGATAATTATGAGTAACACCCATCTTATATAAACTGGAATCACGTTCATTTTTATACTAACAAGTCCTTATACTAAACAATAGACATTGAGAAAACACATTTTCTCGATTAGATATATGTTATCCGTGTAGAATTAAATTGCTACGTCATGATCTTCGACATTGCAAATGGCGGACGTATTTTAACATTCAACCCGCGTTCAATTCAAAGATGGCGATTCAACTTACAAGTAATGGTGATTTAATAATGGAAAAAGCATTAACTGGATTTAACAAACGTTTGATAAGGTTTGTTAAACCAGATAACAACAAGGAAAATTTGGATTATTAAAGTTAAACAGGTAAAGCATTCTCAAGTGTACATATTTCGGACATGTATACAATTCGGATAAACAGTTATAGATATACTATATGTCCCATGCATTAAGATTGTGTTTTGTTACGACTCGGTTTTTTCCCAATTTGGTAATTTCACGACGCGAAAAATTCCCAATGGCATGGGTACCGGACCCGTTCCCAATTGGGTGAGAAAAAAAATCACTGACTAATTATCATGTACATTATGATGTAAATAGGGTTTGGATTGTCATTGCATTGATAAAGTACTGTTTATTTTTATGATGCACATGGAAATCACAAGTTTTTTTTGTATGAATTGATTTATGTGACTTAATATGTAAGGATTTATTGAATTTGAAAATATTGTTTGTTTGTCATTGATGATGATAGGCTTGGTGTAATTAGGGGTATAAAACAAGTGAAGATTTTATTAAACGCCAAATAGAAACCACTTCTCCTTCTAGTGGCCTCACTTCGCCCTAATTTCAGCTCAGGGAGAAGTGACTTCTCCCTCAAGTTTGAACCTAGGCTGAGCCCTGAATGATATCTTGACTAAGTTTGAAAATGGTTCCGGTCTATTGAAAAACATGTCCATTAGGGGGCTGTGCAGTTTTCCATATCTTAAATGGTTCCAGTCCACTGAAAACACAGCCACTTATGGGTGTTGCAGTTTTACTTATATTGCTATAGTAATAAATTGTGATCACTCTAGATATAACATTTTGTGGTCAATCCTTATGAACAATGCTTAGAACATTATTTTGTTCTAATGATATCTCAAAGTCGAAATGGCTGTGATCTATTGAAAAACATTGCTACAAGGATGCAGGGTAGTTTTTCCTAAAATGGCTATAATGATATCTCAGCAGAGTTTGGTTCCTGGTAAAAAGCTACATGTGTATGACAGAAGCAATTTATTATACAAACATAACAAAATCTGCTTAGAACAGTTAAGTTTCTTAGTTTCTTAGATGAGCCAAAAAAGGTTTCAACTGAAACCGCAAGGCAAAGAGATTGTCCTCAACTGGAGAGGGGGGGGGGGTAATTTGATTCCCTAGTTCCTCCTTCCTCTTATACAGATGTTTGAAATAATATGATGGTCACCTGCCACATTAATTCATATCATGACCCTGGGCCTGGAGTCTAAATTGGCCCCACCCTGTTTATCAAAATATGACCACCAGATGGGTTGTCAGGTTTTTTTATGTGGCAAAAGAATAATAATTATACACATTCAAAAAGTCTTATTTGTTTCATTTCATCATAAAAATTCTCATTACATTTGTTCCTATGATATCTTGGCTTATTTCTACAAAGGTAAAGGAAACATCACAAAGACGGCTCAGAGCAGTTGATTTCATTCGGATCTGAGGTGAGGGGCCTATGGGCGTTCAGGCCCGCTTGTTTAGAATACATTTCTTGCTTGGAATGATCAATCATGTTTAGTAGTGACAATTATTAACAAATTACCGTACAACTTCAGCTGCACCAACAAAAGAGAAATATCATTGCTCATGATCCTTTAGTTAATTTATGACAAATGATCAGTTGTGAAGCAGTTTGACACAGCTCAAAAACATATAAACAACAATGAATAAAACGGAGGTCTTGGGACCTTGAAATGCTTAGTGCAAATCAGTGTGTGTTTAAAGCTTTTTTATGGTCCATAGCCTTTACTAAGCCTAGAGCTTGTTAATTTAAATGGCAAACAATTTACAACATGAAAAAAAGACAGTAAAAATACCCAATTTATACTTAACGTCTTGTTGTCATGTAGCTCATGAAACATGTGTAAAAACACTTTAGAATATAAATTTAAGACAAATGAAGCATATAATTTATGTTAATAGAATTCGCAAATATCAGGTTTGTTTAACAACCTTACAATGGGTACATTTCCTGTATCACTATACTGACTGTAGACCAAGCACACTGTACTGGTTGAATGGGTTTGATGAGTTAACTTGTGTCAGACTTAACAGATTTAAGAAATTTCAACTGGCTTTATTTGTGGCAAAAGTGAATCATACCGGTAAGTACGTTTATGTCATGTTCAAACATGGACAAAGCCATATTTATTTTTCATTATTTATTGTAGGCTTTATCCTTTAATGACAAGACTGTACAATAATTTATTTGATTTATTGTGTTGTTTGAAAGTTAAACTACATTTACCAGGTAACAACAGTTTATCAATGTAGTATGCATCTTTTATAATTTTGTGCACTTGGAACAACAGTAATGCAACTTCTGACAATAACAAAGTGACAGCCATATTAGGTTGCTAAATTACTGGGGTATCTTAATATTTTATCATGGCTGTAAATTGCCTTTAAATCAGATACATGTATTCAAATTGACTGGGAAAAATGTGTTCAGAGACAGAAGTAAACATTGAAGCGTAAGAGTTAAGTACATAAACTGATGGTAGATTATTCATTGGGATGAATGGTTTAAGGAAATTTGATGATCTCTTGTGTTATATTATGGATTACAATCCTAGAAAAATTGCAGCGTTATAAAATTAACATTTAGGACATAACATTAGTTAGCTATTGCCTGTAGTTATCAAATGCAAAGTGAATAGTTCCAGCGCTGAGAATATATTTGGTAACATATTTTGTTCTGTGGTTTTGATGCTTAATACATGTATGATTTAAACATGTTTCTTTAAATTTTTTGGGTGTGTCATGTTACTATATATATGATACGGTACACATTTTATAATATGTATTTTGACCTTTTAAATCCAATAAATTATAAACAGCTAAGGGTATGAGCTTTTGTGTCATGCAGACTTACACAATCTTTTCTCAGATAACTGATCATTGTACTGGATGCATCTGATGTATAACAATGATGTATTATATTTCTTGAAGTTGGGTTTATTTATTTGATGTTTATTCATAATGGTACAAGCTATAACATTTACAGTTTTTACTGTAAAATGCATGGGTCCTTTTACCAAACCTTTAAATGTAGTTAAATGAAAAACAGGTCACACACTTCATACCAAAATGCAAGTCATTTAGTGCAGGTAACTTTAGTATTAATTTTGTATTTAAGGAATAATGTGTTACAGCGTGTCAAGAATTCCGTTTTGCTTTTCTATTCTAAGGTGCAGCCCAGTGTGGGTGCTGACGTGGATTCAGGACCATGGCACGACCCCTTACCTTGGAGCGTGTGCAGACAGGAATGTGGCTGGTCTACAACCTCGATACATTCCCTCTTCTTTGTGTGTACTTGGTCATGATAGCGGTCAGCGGGCAGTGGAAACGATTTACCTCACCTTTCAATCTCAGGCCTGTATGTTGATTTTCCCAATATTTTGAGCCAGGGGTATTTTAACCCTTGAATATCACTTTCAGAACATTTAAGGCGCGGCCAAGGTTATTTCCACAGCTTCAGGTAGAAGTTGATAAAAAACGTATTTGATCCCATTATTTAAACCCTAACATATATAAATGTGCATGAAGATATTGTAAATTCTGGTGTTCAGTTACTAGTAAATATTTTAAGATAAATTATTTTTGATTTATTTTCTTGTCTCACTTCTTAATAATGTGTTTTCGACAAGATTTTAAATGGTGACTTTTACCCCCTCTATAATTGCTAAAGGACACCAGTACCCCCTCTTGTAATCACTGAAGAGTATTTGTACAATCATGCCCTCTTTAAAGAAGCAGTGTTATATTGCTTTGCTTTCCTTGTGTTTGTATGTCGTTCTGTAGGTCAGATGATACTTTACTACTTGAAGTCTGGAAATTTATAGGTATATACATGCATACATGCAGCAAATTTTTGGAAAAGTATATATATTTTTTATAAAATAAAGTTAACGCAACAAACTGAAATTGGGAATATTTGCGTCTTGATACCTTCAGATTGGGAATTACGGGTCTTTATAATTGCTTGGTACAAATTGCACAAACCAATGTAAACATTCATTTTGGCTTGAAATGTTGAGTTTAAATGCTAATTTTATTTGTTTACTTGCGGATAATGCACTTTTGGAACAAAATTTACACACACACACAAATCTTCTTTTTGGGAAATTTTCAAATGGCAATACAGAATTTTGTAGTTTTTCCTCAATTTGGAAAGTACCATTTACAGCTTTTTAATAAAGAAGGAAAAAAATCTCTCATACATATACATATAATCAATTTTGGCAATGAGACTTTAAAAAATTAGGTCAAACACAAAAAAGGCAACCTGAAATGGCAAGGAGTGACAACTTAACAATGCGAGTCTAAGTGGAGTCGTTGATCCACCTTCTGTCTTTTTGTATTTTTTCCGGTATACAAAATTGTATTCAGGAATAAGATTAAAAAATTAAACCTATGTGTCTATAACAAATAAAACTGAAAAATCATTAAAATGCTGTATTTTCATATATTGTGTTTAATTATTATTGGGCCGCCTTTGACTTGATGTCTGTAAGTGAACAGAATCTCTGTTGTTGTTTCAGGTTCTTGTGATTTACAATTTCATTGCAAGTGCAATAAGTCTCTACACGCTGGTTGGTTTCATCAATGGTCTGTACCAATCAGAATCATCCTTCGGAACATATCCATCGGAGACATTGCGCCCAGTTTTCAAGATCTACTGGCTTACAAAAATCCTAGAGCTCCTGGATACTGTTTTCATGATACTACGCCACAAATCTCGGCAGATTTCTGCGCTTCATGTGTATCACCATAGCAGCATGCTGATTCTAAGCGATCTTGCCTATCACCACTACCCCTACCCTGCAATGTCTCCTTACCTCGCACTGAATTCTGCTGTTCATGTGGTCCTGTACTTGTACTATGGTTTAAGCGCCCTTAATCCAGATAACCCACCTCAGTGGAAGAAGTTCCTAACTCAGTTCCAGATAGTTCAGTTTGCCCTGGACCTGGTGCACGCTTCTATAGGATACATCTATTATACATACTGTATTTATGGCATATTTTATGGGATAAGTATGTTAAGCCTATTTTGCAATTTTTATTACAAGGCATATATCAAACATAGGGGCCCCAGTGTCAAAACGAAATCAGAATCAAATGGTTATGGTGACAGAGTTAAAGACAAGAAAATCAAATGATGTTTAGATACTGCATTACATTAAGGTGAACTTAATTGTTAATTGCAAGAGTTAATTTACATTATTTACTATAACATTAATTTTTTTAATTTAAATGTTTTTGTTTTTTTATTATTATTCAAAATATACATTTACTTTCAAGGAAATTTACATGAACTCCTAACGGCTAACGCAGTTAATTACTTTATTTAGTAACAACAATGTGAATGTATATCAGACAACTACATAGACATTATATTGGTATATTCAAGTTTATAAAACTGCTGGTAGATAAATAGTTTTCTCTACACCTGACATTTTTTGAGTTAGAATAGTCTTTTATATTCATGGATGTTTTTTTAAGTTTATAAATGTTTTGTATATAATAGCACATTAAATAATGACATGTTATGATACAAATGCTGATATATCACATTTAATGACACATGTTCTATTTTCTATTGTGTGGGATTCCACTTGAAATCCTATTGTTGATGTTCAGGTTGGTTTAAGTTGGTATGATTTTAATTTTGTTTTTCTTCATTATTGTTTAAAGAATATTTTTTAACAAAAGTTTAAATTGGATTTTAATGTTCATAATACTTGTTGAAAAACTTGAGACCTTTAACAATTGTGTTGTTTTTGATTATGTTTCAAGATTTTTTTCCACCATTCCTGTTCTATTGAACAAAGACCATATTATTATGTTTTAAAGCTCTTTTCACAGTTTTGTAAAGTGACAACTTTTTTAACAAAATTATTATGGAGTAGAAAAAATTGGATGAATATCTTTAAAGAAAATTTGGCTTGTTTATTCGCCAATTTTCAAAATAATCAATTTGTTAATCTGTGAACAGATCCCTTTAAAATGTTTTTACCTGATCATAATACATAGCAGCTTTGAAATCCACGATCCACGTTGTATGCATATTACATATTGTGCAATTATTTTATTTATTTATTTTTGGGTGACGGTGGGAAGTTTAGTGCAGTGTATGGATTTATGCAGAATAGAAAAAATCTGGGGTAGCTTTTGAGGTAGACTGCATGATGTGATTGTGCAAGAATTTTCTTGAAAGGGCAAAATGCCACTAATTCTTTCATCATACCAGTAGTAATTGATTAATTTGCATTAAATATACAGTTTTATTCTGTAAGTTAAGTCCAGATTTAGCATTTCTATAGGCTTAATTCGTTAATAACCAGTTGCTATTGTTGTCTTTTTTAAAGCAAGCATAAGTGAAAGAGTCTCAAAAAGTGTACGCTCTATGTGCAATATCTAGCAATTAAGTGCTAACTTAAATAGCTTTTATTTTTAAATGGTCATGTTCTATGTTCTGTGAAACAAAAACATTCAAGGAACTGGTTTCCAATCTGAATTTCTGTTTGATGATTTATGTTACTTGTTTAAGGATGAGATTATCTCAGATATTTGATATTTATTGTTTATTTCATACATGGTGATGTCTATATGCACATGCTGTTGATGTATATGATTGTATTTGTGTGAGAATGTCCAAAGTGAGAGGGTGATGCTACAATTTAAAATGTCTTGTCTTTGCTTTTAAATGTTAGCTAGAGCAATTTGATGAGGGCATTGTGTTTGTCATAGACTGGTATATTTGTAAACACATGCTGTAGAGGGAAAGATTTTGGCATAACATGTATCTTAAAAAAAATGTTGGAATATTGAATGATGATTTTATTTAGGCATTCAGATATTCATGTATGTGTTTTATGCAAGTTTTTATACTTTTCACAGTATAACTTACTATAAAAACTTGCATGTCAGTGCATTTCACTGATTATGTCTGTATTAATAGTGTACCGAAATAACATACATATTCTTAACAAAACGTCCTCTATAAATTCTGATTTGGGGTCATGATTTTGTAAACCAGAATGGCGGGTATGATTTCAAATTTTGGGCATTGAAAGCATGTGTACTGTGTCATTAATATTTCAATGCCTTCCAATCCGTTGTTAATGAGATATACTAATTAAACTATAAATATTTCTTATGGACACAGAATCCTGGCGCTATATTATACTGGACACATGAACAGGTGTTCTTTACCAAACAGAATGTGTACAGTTAAGACAGCATGTATGTACCAGTCCTTGGAACCTGTTGCTTCACATAAATCCTTTTTTTAATGTGTCATTAACCTTTAAGCAATCACCACTGCAAAATTATTTTTGAAATCCCATTATTTATAGTTCATAGTTATAGGCTGGGCCAAAACATGTACCTTCAAAAAATTCATATAAGGAATATGCAAAATCTCAAGTGTCCGCTTTGTCAAAGATCTTAAAGCTAGCAACAAGCTTATTGGACTTGACATATTGTCCAACAGAGCGATTATATATACTTAAAATTGGATACCACGTCATATATTATAGATCGTCGACACGCTATTGAGCATCTTTCCATTAGTGGCATTCTAATCACGAAACGTCAGATCGAAATCACTTTGATCCAGAAGTTCGTTCCATAACTTTGTCTACACAATTTAGACCAACTCCCAAAAGCCTATTGATCTTGTGTCTGTTACAATGTGGCGATATACAGCCAAACCCTGGACCTTCGACAAGAATAGCATCCTCTCAAAGAAAAAGACAACCAAAGTTCCCTTGTACTGTTTGCTCAGGAGGTGTAATAGCTTCGAGCAAAGCAGTTAGTTGCTTTCAGTGTAAAGCAAAAACACATAAGATGCACAAGCTTCATCACAGATACAGACTCTATCAAAGCATCCAGTGAAAACATATCTTTTAACTTTACTTGTAACAAGTGTACTTTTAATCTTCTTCCTGGAGAAACCTCACCCAGGGAATCAACGGAGGAACATCCAGGAACCTGTTATCTACCAGACTGTGATAGTTTTAATCATCATTCATCGTCATCAAACTCTTCCAGTGATTTTAACTCAACGAAATTTACAAGTGTTTTTAATTTGTTTGATGTTTTTAAACAAAAAGGGTTGCATTTTGTCCATTTTAATTGTAGAACTTTATTACCAAAAATGTCAGAAATTAGACTATTTGCCAGTGTATGTAAAGTACATGTGATTGCAATCACTGAGACTTGCTGGTACGATACCATCACAAACAATGAAATTTTTATACCAGGTTTTAATATCATCCGGAGAGACAGAAATCGTAATGGAGGAGGAGTGTGCTTATTTATAAATGAAAATATTGCATTTTCTGAAAGAACTGATTTACACGGTTACACTATTGAGGCCCTTTGGGCTGAAAAACATCTTGTAAAAACTAAACCTATTCTCATTTGTTCTTGCTACCGGCCTCCTAATCAAAATGATTTTACAGAACATTTAGAAAACATTTTATCGAATTTACGATCTGATTTTGAATGATTTATTTTAGGTGATTTAAATATTTGTTTTAAAACAAAATGTGTTCACTGTTTAAAAAATATGAACTTTTATTAGAAATGTTTAACCTGAAACAACTGATTGCTCATCCTACTAGAATAACTGAAACAGCTTCATTGATTTTAGATCATATCTTGTGCAATCAAAGTAATAAAGTTTCTCAATCTGGTACTTTACCCATAAATCTTAGTGACCATTTGCCAGTATATTGTACAAGAAAAACTACAAAAAAAATAAGTAAGCATAACACAGTTCATGTTCGGTGTATAAAAAATTATACTGTAGAAGATTTTATTTACAAACTTAACAATTGTGATTGGAATTGTATGTTTACTGTTGACACTGTACAAGAATCTTGGTTATTTTTCAAAGACACATTTTTGAAAGTTTTGAATAATATAGCTCCAACCAAAGAAGTTCGTTTAAAGAAGAGAACAGAGCCATGGATGGATTCGAATAGTTTAGAATTAATTAAAAATAGGGACTATTTTATGTACAAATTTAAGAAAACTAATAATAAGGATTTTTTTCATTTGTTTTGTTTTAAAGAAATAAGGTCCAAAGGGCTGTGAAGAAAGCAAAGGCAGAATATATTTGTGATCAATTAGAAGAAAACAAACACAATCCTAAAAGTTTGTGGTCTCATTTAAAATCGTTAGGTCATAGCAAAAATAATAAATCCTCATCACATGTTGTTTTAAAAATAGAGGGCAAACTATGTTTTAAAGCTGAAACAATAGCCAATCATTTTAACCATTTTTTCACAACTGTTGCTTCAGTACTAGTTGATAAGCTTCCTGCTGCTCCAAATCTATTTAATACAGCGTCATTTAAAAAAAAATCATTTTACAGCGACAGAAATCCTGCTCACAATTCGTTTAAACTTCACACAGTTTCTGAAGATTTTGTTTACAAAGAGTTAAGCAAATTGAATTGTTCAAAGAGTACTGGGTTAGATGAAATTCCGGCCAGATTTTTGAAAGATTCTGCTCCTTATATCAAAACTCATATTACATTTTTGTAAATAGCTCTATTGTTAACAATGTAGTTCCCACTGATTAAAAAAGTGCTAAGGTAAAACCACAGTCCACTGTTTAAAAAAGACAATAGGTTCGAGGTTTCTAATTATAGACCGGTTAGCATTTTGTCCATTGTTTCAAAATTTTTACAGAGAGCTGTATACAACCAAGAATCCTTTCTAGTGAAGCAAGGTCTGTTGTATGAGTATCAGAGTGTCTTCAGGGGGAACTACTCCACTGACTCCTGTCTTATTCACCTGTCGGATCATATACGTGGACAGACCTCTATGGGCTTCTTCACTGGTATGATTATGTTGGATCTACAGAAGGTCTTCGACACTGTAGATCATGACATACTGTGTCAATAGCTTCGTGCGATGGGAGTGAAGTCTGTGGAGTGGTTTCACTCGTACCTAACTGATAGGACGCAGTCTGTGCATGTTAATGCCGCTAAATATGATTTCGAATCAGTTGTGTGTGGAGTCCCCCAAGGATGTATACGGGGTCCTCTCTTGTTTTTGACCTACATTAATGATATGAAAACAAGTGTATCATCCAATTGTAAACTAATACTCTATGCTGATGATAGTGCAATTTTGTAATCACATAAAGATCCTAGTTCCATCAGTCAAGTTTTAGGCAAAGAGCTCGAGTCCAGTAGTAAGTGGTTAATAGACAATAAGCTATCCCTCCATCTAGGCAAAACAGAGTGTATTCTTTTTGGTTCGAAACGTGAACTCACTAAGGTGGACAATTTTAATATACAATGTAATGATCATGTTATAAAATCTCAGTCGCATGTAAAATATCTTGATTTGATTTTGGATGCTGCTTTGTCTGGTACTTCTATTGTAAATAATATCGTCAAGAAGGTTATCTCTAGACTTAAATTTTTATATATTATTATTAAAGTGCTTTCTTGAATAAAAGTCTTAAAATAAGTTTATGTAATTCTTTAATACAATGCCATTTAGATTATGCATCCTCTTCGTGGTATTGTGGGCTCACGAAACAGCTCAAGCACAAGCTACAAATAGTCCAAAATAAAATGGTTCGTTTTATTAACAATTCCCATAGTAGAACATCACTTGGTGTATCGCATTTTGAAGATCTTGATTTATTGAACATTGAGCAAAGATACAAGCAACTTCGACTTAACCATATCCATAAGATTTTCTACAATAAATGCCCAAGCTATATGAAAGACAATTTTGTCAAATGTACAGATGTCCATCAATATGAGAATAGATCATGATTAATTTTTATGTACCTCAAGTTGATGGCTTTTCTAGTTCTTCATTTTACTACAATGGTATTAAGGATTGGAATTAATTACCTGATAATATAAAGTCCATCAAATCGAAATTTACTTTTAAGAAACTTGTTTAGAAACATCTATTAAATAAAATGAAGGAAGACGAGAATTTCATGTATTTTTACTTTTAGATTTGTTTTATTTTATGAAATTGCTTATTTTTATGCTAATTTGTATGAGTCTGTGTATTATCATGTCAACGTTTGAAAGTCTCACTTTTTTAATATGTTAAAGAAATAATTTAAAGATCATGTCGTTTTTATCTTAAGAACTGAAACAAACTATATATTTATAGTCACTTATAAGACCTGTTTAACAAAATCCAGGGACCCCGTTAGAAATAAGCTTATTCATGTTTACATGTCTAGGCTTTATGGGTTATCCTGTGTATACATCATGTCGTTTTATTAGTTAGATCTGTAATAAAAGGCACCATTTACACTTGAAGTTACAATGTTAGCTATATCGTAGTATTTGTATTTGTACTTAATATGTTACGATATTGTAATGCATTGATTATATTGAACTGTAAAATGCTTGACATATATACACAAATAAAACTAACTAATTGTGTTTACAAGATTACGCCAATTTATTTCAAAATTCCATCATTCACAACAAAGTTATTGGAGTGACATGAACATTCACTATATACACACAATGTTTAAGGAATATGCAAAATCAGTGTCATATGGACCTTCATCTTGAAGCGAATTACATTTTTTGCACACAACACATTTTCATGATATGATAATTTGTGCTAATTTTTGTCTTTATTTAAATATAAATCCCATAATGTACAACAAAGTTTTGAACTGGGTACAAATGCCCCACAAACACACACATAAACATGGGTAACACCATATGCCCTTTTGCTATTACCATGGCGGGTTCATAAAAACAGAAAAAATGGTGAGAATGAAAAAAAACAGGAACATGATTTAGCTGTTGAAATGATCGATGCTAGAATTTCTGATAGAAAGATATGATATGTATTGTCTTCAAAATGAATATTACATGAATTCTTTGCAATAATCATACTATTGCAAAAATTGTAAAAACTAATGATAAAAAAAGATTCAACGAAATTGTCAAACTTAAAACCATTGGCCTTAAGTGTAAGCAATTATGCATTAACAAAATATGGTTTACTTTACAACGTCGGTTTGATATTATTTTTTTTTGCGATATTGCCTTCATAGATACATAGAATATTTTAAATGGCAATTTGCAGGCATCTCATTTAATCGTGACTTTGTATCACATATTTACCCCGATATCATGATTATTTGCATAAGATTTACTTGTTACGTACACTCAAAATTTTCACAAAATAACTGTAGGTAATAAATTTATATATTAATTCAGTGTGTAAACGCAGCATACAAATGATATTTTTCATATTTTACAAAGTAATTTTCAAATTTATGTTAAGAAGTTTTGTACAGTATACTTTATTGGGTCACTATTACTTACAGATATTTCTCATCTTTTGCCTATTTTAAGTGTTAGTGTTGTTTGTTTTTATGTTGTTGTTTATGTTTTGTTGTTCTTAGGTGAATGGTCTTTTTAGCTGTATACATCTACACTGTCCTTTCGCTAAATATCTTTTTTTTTAGCAACACTTCAACTTAATTATTATAAAATGTCATACATAATAGACTTGCAAACTCCCCAGCCAATTTATATAATATGTGCATGTTTGATTTGTTGTCTTCCTACTTGTACTTTCTGTTATCAAAGTTTTCTGTTTGTATTCTATATAAAGTTGTGTTATTTTATTGTCATATAATTATGTTAGCATCCCTACACATTTGTCAACAAGTCAGACAACATTAGAAAATGTGTTTAAGTAAAATGTTGTGAAATTAATGTTTTCTACAATTAATGATATAAATTATAAATTTACATTTTAATTATAAGGATTCAGTTACTGGTACCATGGACAAAAAATGGCTTTGACTTAGTGAAAGTTGCAAAATTAAGTATTGAAATTATTGTCATTTGTGCAAATTTATTTAGAAATCCCTTCCAGCACAACAAATGACAAATAAGCAGGACACAAACATGTACTTTGATAATGTACATATAAGGAATATTCAAACTCTGTGTCAACTGTGACTCTGACCTTAAAGCCATTTCATCTTAATATAGATATCATTGTGCCAATTTATTTTGATACCCATCATGTACAACAAAGTTATGCGCCAGTCACGAAATATCCCAAATAAACACACAAACAAGCATGCAAACACAGGTGTTACACTATATGCCCTTCCATCATTATCAAGGTGGGTACACACAAATTTCATACTCAGTTCAGTACCATATTATGAATGGTTATGTATATAGCACGTATAAAAATTATGTAAAATATGCTCAATGAAAACAAAGGGAAAGAAAGTATGTTAAACTAGGTGGTCGTTACAGGCATATATCATAAGCATGTTAAGCCTACAAAAAAAGCAATAATGAAAACATATAACAGACTGTTAAATCATTTTTTATTCTTTTTCGTCAGACAAATCTCATGCATATTTATCAAATAGTTTAATTTTAGTAAAAACAAAATTTTCCAAATGTAGGTTAAATCGGTCATGATAATGAAACACTATAATCTACATTTGATATAATTGATTTCTCCATTGACTGTTAAATACACAATAATGAACAACAGATTCTGAATAAACATTCATGCATTATATAGTTTAGTAGAAACAGCTTTGCTTTTCTTCCCAAATATATCAAGCTGTATTCTGGACGTAAAACAATAACTTTTAAGAAGGAAACGCGGTGCATGTAATCCAAGAAACAGTAAAATTATGTTTTAAATGTTACAAATGAAATGATCAATGATAAACAGCAAGCAGCGTTTCAACTGATTTTTGCAATCCAAAAAAGGTTTTTAATAATTTTACAACCAGGTCATAAGAATTATTGTATATAAAAATACAAGCATGCAACTTAAATGTTACTTACACATGTCAGTAACAAGTCTCAGATATGTACTATGTATGACCTGCCTCATGCAAAAATGAGTATTATGCCATATTGGGCCAGAGTAGCAACAAGCCAGATTGTGCCTTCATGCAATTTGGTCGCGAGCAACCAACTCAGCTTTCGAGAACAAAAAACCCTTTTCTGACTTACCATGGTAGTGAACACGGTAGCTTCTGACAAGACTGCAAATGAGCATCCTTCACTGGAGCTATGCTGGCAGCATATGCCATTAGACAAATTGTTGCAAACATACTGGATATACAAGAAAGACATGGGTCTTTTGCCACATGCTGCAATCTTAGTTTCAGGCCTGCCTGCGCATCCGTGCAGCCTGATCAGTGATCATGCAAGGTGTCAGGCCACATAAGCAGAAATGGTAGCTCCTGACCATACTACACGACTCCACTGGCTGGTCTGAAGCTATGCTGGCATAAGACCTATTTTGGCATTACACAGGATATGTTTAAACTTGTTTAAACTGTTTCAAATACTAATTGCTTCAAATTCCTTAAACCATCAACAGTATTCTCAAACACTGGCTAATACTGATCTATATTCCCAAACTCCTTAGTACTAATTATGTTTATACATGATCTGGGCCTACTAACATCTTTAATTTACGGTTCATAATACATGATCAGTGCTAATCCATTGCAAATAGAGCACGTTCAAATGTTTATACTGATGTTTATACATGATCTCAGCCTACTTATATCTTTATTTTTCGGTTCATAATACATGATAAGTTCTAATCAAGTGCAAAAAGAGCACGTTAAAATATGGAATGAATTTTGAATCAAGAAAAAAAATAATGTTCAACTCTTCTAATCTCAACTTTGTTATCAGAGAGGATGTCTTGTTCTGCTGTACCTTGCCTGGCTATATAACAGTAGATTAGGAGCAGACAAACTCATGCTGTAACTTGAACCACATACACTTTCTTTTTAACCTATTTACTTGTTACTAATTTGTCTGTTCCTATTGCCAGCCAATAGGTAAAAAGTCTATGTATTGCTGTACCTTTTGCTGTTTATAATTTATACTTTTACATTATCAGTTGGCATCGACTTTTTCTTATTTGGCTTGACAATTAATTTCATGTAGTTGACCGAAAAGGTTGACTGTTGATTGGCCTGTAGCTGCATACATTCATTAAACTTTTTCATACACCAGATACCATCAAAGCTTTTCAATTTTACTGCTTTGTAGCTGCATTCCGTTTATAAACATTTTAATCATCATCCAGCTTCAAGACATTATAATTATGCCCAACCCTCAGCTACATAAGACCTTTAATTGACCCATCTATTCCAAAGACTAGCTGTACCCACAGACCATTGGCCATTTCAGTCAATGTGCTGGTGCTCCTGCCACAGGATCCTGACCTTGTTGATCCACTGCTGGCCCTTGTTGGACTTGACAACCATGTAAGAGCTGCAGCATATCACAAACAGCCAGGACAGAAGGAGTAGATAGTCCGGCTCGTTGGTAGGGATGCTAGGAACCGGGCCCTGATAATCTGCCTCGGTCACTTGCACTGAGGTGTTCGGCTGTAGACCTGCATTCAAATAACTTACATTTGAGAGATGATAGTCGCCGGTTAAATAGAGAAAACAATAAAGCATATATTAAAAGTGTTGTTTTTTTCAATGGTTGAGACAACTGACACACCTTGAGCCAACTAGCTCCGAACACAACACCATGCTATGTCAACATGTCAGCTAAAGATAGGATTTGTTGCATGCTAAAATTTTCTTGAAGTACAAAGAGGAGCATACTTTTGCTTTGCAGGTAAGAGTTTTCAACCTTGGTATGTTACCTGAAAGGTTATAAGGAAATAGAACCTAAACCAATTTTCAAATTACAAAAAAAATGGATTATTTTGCTAAATTGCTGGTCGAGTTATGAAACTTGTCCAATGACTTCTCGCACAGACTGACCCTGAACACATGTGTTAAGTTTAAATGGCACAACTGTATTAGAAACTGTGATATGGAGATATTGCATGTTTACTGTAGCCAATTTTCTAAGTTAACAAAAGGGCACATTTATGTTAACTTGCAGGTCAGAGTTATGGAATTCTTATCTGAGACCACACATATTGACCCTTAACACATGTGTAAAGTATTAGTTGAATTGGTGTAGAAAAACAGGGATAAGTAAATGCTGCATGTTTACCTTTACCAATTTTTTAAGTTTAAAAAAGGGACATTATTCTGCTAAATTGCAAATAAAAGTTATGGACCTAAGTAAGTTACCTTACACAATGACCCCAAATACCTGTGTGAATTTGTGTAGTTAAAACGGTGATATGGAGGTTTTAATCTTTAACTTCAAATATTTTCTTTACCTACAAGTGCAAAAGGGGCATTCTACTGCTAAATTGCTCATTAGACTCATGGAAGTGTGTGGTGATCTCATACAACAACCCCACACATGTTTGAAGCTTAAATTGAATACCATAAGAGGAAAAGTAGCGAAATTGAGATGTTGAGGATAATCTTAACCAATCTTTTAAGTGAAAAAGGGGCACAATTCTGAAAAATTGCGGAACAGATTTATGGAACTTTGTTAGTTACTTCAAACTATGACCCTTAACCCATATGTGAAGTATAAATTAAAATAGTGTTAAGGAAATGTTACATTTTTATCTTAACCAGAGCATATTGCAGATGCCAATACAAACATTTGGGTAAGTAATATGTCAAAGAGTCAAGCTTAAATTTTACAACACAGCACCCATTGATTGTTCTTAAAACTTATAAACGACTACTTTTATTGATGTGATGAAAATGAACATTGGGGAAGTACAACATATTTAGCAGTAACCTCATCAAAATTTCACCACGATTTTCATTTAAATTAAAGCTAATCTTACCTGTAGCATTAGTTACGAAGGATACAAATTTTTCAAATATCCTCTCGGTCTCGTTAAATTTCACTGCCATTCTGGACTGATGAAAGACCAGAATGTTTGGAACTGAGACTGTACCAAATTTTGCAAGGAGACTGAAAAATAAAAGACAAGCCATCAATGATCAGTTATCTATTTGTTATGTTGTACCCTCCTAAACACAAAGAGAAGAGCAACCATAAATATCAATGTCACACTATTAGTTAAACCTCTAAATCTCTGAAGTCAGTAACTGAGGGCCCATATAAACATTTCAAGCCCAAATGTAAACTAAACAAAACATGTTTCTAGGATGTTTTTTTTTAATAATTGTTTTGTATACGTTAAAGATATTAAATTACTGAAAGAGTGGTAATACTCTAGAAATGCCAGTAGTGATATTTCATTAAAAAACTACGAAGTTTACTCACTTGCTAAACTGGGCTGTGTCAACCGCTAGAAAGTCTAATTGTGGAAAAGCCCTTGCGAGAGCATTGTAATGTGGTGCTGTTTTTGCGCAGAAATGGCACCAAGGAGCATAAAACATCACTAATAAGCAGTCTGTTACATTGTCTGTTGCATTTTTTTCTAGATTCAAAATCTGCGTCAGTCTTGCTGTTGAAATTAATTGGACAGTTGCGTTTGAGTTTTCAATTGCACTTCTACCAGTGCACTGAAACTTTGATTTTTTAGCAGTGTCAGTTGTACTGTTATTTTTATCGCTTTCAACTGTTGTATTTAAGCTGGTTTCCATAGTGGTATTTAATATTTCAGAAGTAGAATTTACAGTAACTACATTAATCTCACTGGCAGCTTCAGACTTTGCTGTTAAATTTACCTTATTTGTGACATTTTGAAATATCCCTTCTTTGAATTCTTCAAGAATCGGGTCAAATAAATAGCGAAACCATTGCACAATTGAATTATTTGAGTTCAACACTGATTCAGTATCCAGCTTAGGCTTTGATGTTTCTTCAGTTTGTAGAATGTCTGAAACTTCATTAACATCAATATCTTCTGATACAACTTCAGTTATCACTTTACCTTCCGGACTAACATGCGCTTTATTCACAATGTAGTTGCTTTCCTCAAAGGCTTTCTTTGGGTCATCTGTATTTTCCACTTCCAAATCTCCATGTGTAGAGCCCTGATCAACATTGTCTACATGACTGTCTCTCCTTGGTTGCTTGTGTTCCCCTTTATTAAATTCAGTCTTGTTGGAACTGGAATCTTCCGCATCTTTGACATTGACGGCATCATCACAAAAAGCAAATGAAATGAAATCTGTAAAGAAACATAACAGAAAATAATAGCAATGACAAATACTACGGAAAAAAACTTATTATCCAATGAAATATTCTTGCTTAATTGTTTAAGAAATAATATACAGTTAATAATAGTAATAACCAATGATTTGGAGTTCTGGTGTTGGCCATGGTTTAATAACAATACATACAAGTACCAGTAGTTAAACTACAAGAGCACACTGTAATCAGTAGAGAAATTCTTTTCAGCTAGCCTTTTATTTAAGTCAAATGAACAATTGTCAACACAACACAATACATACAATTAAACATTTAACATAAAATCCTGATTTAAGCTGGCATCATCGCCTTGGATTGGTTAATGCATACAATAGGGGTTTAAACCAGTTGAAGGGGTCCCAATGGCAAATCTCACAACTGAATTGATCATAAAAAATACAAGTGTATAAGAACATCAACCTCAGTAGCATCTTTATTCAAATTAAAAAGCATCCAAAGCCTAATTTATTTCCTGCAATAAGCTGTAAATATTTTAATTCTACCAGAATATTTGATAATTTGTATAATATGCATGATATTGGAACTACTTTTTCTAAACTCCAAATTTACTGCAGAAAAACATACAAACATGCAACCCTTATGATGTCAAGACTGCAAAAGAAGTCAAATGGACATCAGTGACTTTCTTACACATTGACTGAATAATTAATGCATAGTGATAGGTATAGTTAAACACGGTG
This sequence comes from Dreissena polymorpha, assembly GCF_020536995.1. Classification (NCBI taxonomy): domain Eukaryota; kingdom Metazoa; phylum Mollusca; class Bivalvia; order Myida; family Dreissenidae; genus Dreissena; species Dreissena polymorpha. Next base: position 120,671,841 of record NC_068356.1, on the reverse strand, counting down.
AATTTACAAATACTAATGGTAATAAATGCCAATAATTAACATGTTTATTTACTGTTTACAACACTTGTAAAACTAAGGTTATATTTCACATATGAAATCGGTGCAGTGTAGCCTTCAAGGGAGGTAATAAAAATAAACAATTATTAAGTTTAAGTTGGATTTACACATAGGTGAGTTTCATAACAATAAAAATTCAAATATTAGTTTAGGCTGTTCTTCCATTAACTACAAAAAAAATCAGGATCATACAAATAATAAGCAGAAAAGTCGATGTCTTCCGTATTTTGCAATTGAAGTCGGCCATTTTGATTCATAATCTAGTCCATTTTGCAACAAGGCTTTTCATTGGTTTAGGAATAACAGGTCATCAAAGCAGCCAATAAATACAGACTTGTTCATTTTCGGTTTTGACAACCAACACATGTTTAGGCGTAACTTGTGACAAGTGTGGCTCCTACTAACCTACAAACTCTCTGACAGTTCATTAAATTTGGGTTAAACAAAAAAAGATGGAGAATAAACAGCTTACTAAAAACATGGATAAAATCAACGTGACGTACGTTTTTAAATTCGAACAGACTCACGATGAGATTGCGTTTGACAACTACATGCAGGCCCATTGGGCGGATAGCTTCATTTACTCTGCCGTGTATCTCATAGTGATATTTGGAACCCAAGTGTACATGCAAAACAGAAAAAGATACGAGCTGCGACCTTACCTGGCTTTGTGGAGTGGACTTCTAGCAGTATTCAGCATCATTGGCTCCTTTCGCACCCTGCCAGAAATGGTGTGGAGCCTTAAGACCCAAGGATTTTTTTACTCGTGCTGTAACAGTTCATTCATCGACCAGGGTAATGTATCCAGTTTTTGGACAGCATTATTCACCTTGTCAAAAGTTCTAGAGCTCGGGGACACAGTATTCATTGTTCTGAGAAAGCAGCCGCTGATATTTCTCCACTGGTATCACCACATTACTGTTCTTTGGTACTGTTGGTTTAGCTACTCTGAAAAAATTGCACCCGGCAGGTGGTTTATGGTGATGAACTATGTTGTTCATTCCTTTATGTACTCTTACTACTGTGTGCGAGCCTTACAATACCAGCTACCAAAATGGGTAAACATGTTTATTACAACACTCCAGGTTATACAGATGATCATGGGAATCGTGGTGAATATTGTAGCTTACAATGCTCTGAATGAGGGAAAGCAATGCCACCACAACTACAGAAACATCCGATTCTGTTTGATTATGTATTTCAGTTACCTTGTTTTATTCTTACACTTTTTCTACTCAACATACATTGTCAAAAAACCATCCACTCGTGGTCAACATGACAAGCAGAAAGTTCATTAACACAAGACACCAGGAAGATCGCAAGGCATTAAAAAGGGAACATCATTGTTTCCATGAATTCCAGTGACATGCAATGATTGCTCAACTTGAAAAGTGACACTGCGTCAGATTGACTGTTTTAATTCATAGATTGCTTCTGCGCAGGTAGATGAGAATGTACAAGCTGAAGCAAGTGAGTAAAATCTGCCTTCAGTGTTCAATGTTTAAAACAAAAACAGTTTTTAGGCACTTCTGTATAAGTATTGAATATCTGTAAAGTTCTTGAAATTGCCAGAAAAGAAAGAAAATGTACAGAAATTTAATGTATTATTTTAAATCAAAAAGTATCTTTTTCACACATTTGAATCCATGCTGTAATACACAATTGTTTGCAAGATATCATTTTTGTATGCCCCAACATTAAAAGATTCTGGGATGTATTTAGCAATTGGCTTGTCCATTCATTCTTTTTATGTTGACTGCAATTAAAATGACATTAATAACATCAATTATGCTTTCTACAAAGCATTGATTCGATACATGTACTTGAATGGATGATATCTTTGAACACTATATATCAACATGCCCTCATCACCTGGGCAAGTATTCATTATATTTCCTGTTTAAATCTTTTAATATATTTTTTTTAAACAAAAATATTGAGTACTTTTTAAGCAGAAAATATCAGATTTGTTAATGAAATTTTTATCTGAAATTCTTATTTAGGTATATTTCTGGGCTTAGTGAATACAAGCACTGACCTCATATGACCTAGACAATGACATACTTTTTTGACTGGGATAATTGTTATTCAGAAGGTCAAAATTCTTGGTAAACCCATAATGACGTGTTTTGCCTGCATCCATACCGCTTCCTACAAAGCTTCATTACTTGAATTGATGTTAACTATGAACAGGGTAAACACATCCAAATCACCTGATCTCATTTTGATCTTGAAATCTACTTACTTTTGGACCTGGGTCAAAGTATTATGTTGACCCAAAATGATTTGTTTTTTATCTTTAATCAATACAGCTTGCTACGAAGCTTTAACACTTGATAGATTACGTCTTCAAAAGCTATCATTAAATGATTTGATCCCCATCATCTGACCTCATTTTGATTAGAAGGTCCAAATACACAATTCTTGGTCATACCAAAATGGTGAGTTTCATCTGACATCAATAGCACTGGCTACAAAGCTTTGATACTTGCATGGATGGTATGTCTTAACACTGATCAGGTTAGGTCAGTTGGTAGAGAGCTGACTACACATCCTTGGATTGGGGCTCAAACCCTAGCCCTTTCTCTTAACTTGTATGGGGATTTTTCGTGAAATCCTTTCTAAGGTTAATCCCCATCTGATTCCAATAGGGCAGTTGTCTGTTACTAAAATGAATATTACTGTATGTACACTTAAGTAAAGATAAACCAGCTATTGCAGGAAAATGGCGAGTTGGTTAACTGACTGCCATTATATGTCTAAAATACTGTTGAAAACAGCTAGAAATGGCGCGGCAGAGGCTGACGCGAACCCCGACACAGCATGTTTGACCGAGGGGGCGCCCCAGGTTTGGCAATGGGGCCATGCATAGTTGAGATTGACCATATTGTTGAAGAGATGTTCAGTATCAATTTGAAGTAAATTGGTGTAGAAATGAAGAAGTTAATGTAAAATAACATAAAAAATGAGTGAAAATCTCTGACCCAGCCCCACACCAACTCCCATAACTTTTGACCCAGGGGTCAAATCAAAATTCCAAATAGTGCACATATGCTCATAGCTACCATGTGTGTAAGTTTCAAGGTTCTAGTGCTAATAGTGTAGGAGGAGATAGTGGCAAGGATGGACGGACAGATGGCGGAGATAACCACAATATCCCCACGCTTTCAAAAAGTGTGAGGATAAATACAACTAAACAAAAAAACACTTCATATCCAATCACCTGTCACAATTTTGTGAAACCAGCTATTTCATGAAGCTTTTTTTATTATTATTTACACCTCCTATTGTCCACATGTTGTTAAATGATTAAAATGAAGTGTTATTTATCAAGTAGTGAATGTGTACTTATTTATTAGTGTATTGAACTGGATAAATGTTAGAGCATTCTCTATCATTCTCACTCTTTATTAACTGCAATGTATGGCAGCCCAATCTCTATGGTGGCAAAACCATATTATGTTGCATTACATGACTGATTGGTTTTGAGAAGTGTGTTCTCTTCCTCTTCCATATCAATAATTGTTTAAAAAATATAATTTTGTTCATGTTGAAAAATAGAATGTCAAGACAAGAAAGGGATTGAACAAACCAGTTCCCATAAAATTACATGCTTTTTATTGTATTTTAAGATAGTTGCATCTTTCACCTGTATTGCACAGTGATAACTTTTATGTCACAATCAGTTGTCTGTGAAATATTTAAATATATACCTTTATCTTTCATGTTAACCCATCTTTTAACCCACTGAGATCATTTTCACCTGAAGGTAATGTGTACTACATGAGGCCAAAGTTTCAAATTGCCCAAATATTTAGGGCATGTTCTGCTGTTATCAGTGTATGAACACATGTATGTACTGATCACGCTGTGACAGTAACTAGATTTTAAACATTCAGAATGATACCCTATGTACTGATACAGCCTACTTTTTATTTTCAAAACCATGTCACTTGACACTTTGTTTAAACCTTGTACCAAAGATTACCTATGACCTGGCTGGACTGTTGTACATTATATCATAATGTGAAAAAAAGTGGCCAGTATGACCTGCCAAAAAATTTATTGTATTTGTTATTTTACCATATTTTTTAATAAAAATTTTGTGTTTAAGTTTGTGAAATAATTTTGTAATATTCAAATGCTTTCACATGTTAAACTCTTTTGCTATTTTACATTAATAACTTATTGTTTTGGTATTGATTTTTTAAACGTGACATTTGATCAATTATTAGATTTACTAGAGCAAGTCGAGCTTAATAATAAAAATATCTAGTTTAAACAGGTTTAAGATATGAATTTAGCGGTCTCATGTGTATCTATTCACCATGAATTAGCAGGTCATGTTGGGGCAAGTGCAAGCCTGTGGATCATTTCCAATGGTTTTAATCTTAAGCCCAGTGTTACCTGCATGTGCGGCTATAATTGTAGTCAAACATTGAAGTCCAGATCACCAAAACTATTTTTACATGTTTTAAGATTGTTCAGAAGATACCAGCCAATCCTTGTCTGGTAAGCGTGGTTGGTTCATGCCCATCTGACCTTGACTACCTGAGTTCAATCAATGTTCATGGCTCATGGGACTTAAGGTGGTTGTAAAATACCTAATACATGTACATGGGGTTTTCTTCTAGAGACTTAAGCTTCCTCCTCATGGCAAGATCACATCAAAATTGAATACTTTTCAGTATCCAAGAAAAAGCTGGAAATAGCAGCTTTCTTCAAAATTCAAATTAAGTCCCAACTGAGGTGAGTCTAGTATGTTAATCAGGTACATGTGTGTAATAGATAGATAGATAGATAGATAGATAGATAGATAGGTTTATTCGGCATATACATGTCAAATAATAACATTTACAAGGAGTTTTGAAGGAGTTTGGGGAAACACTACAGGTCCTCAACTAATGCAGCCTCAGGTGGGGAAGGACCAAATAAACTCACAAAACAAACACTCGAGATACAATCCAGTTGAAGGCCAAGTATAACAGTAATTGTTCTATTTTCATAAGTGTCTAATGCCTAGAAATTATTATTTACTTGCTGATGTTATTTTTTCCTACTGTTAACTGGCATCTAAAGTTCAAAGTGGTAACCACCCTCTAGTTTGACATTCTATACATTTTTTTAGTGATTTGCAAGAGATGTCTTACATTGTATGATTGAACATACATGTGTATGCTAGTATTAGAGACCTAATTGAAGCATTATTATAAGTCTACATGTATTTGTATATGCTTACTGAGTCACAGCATATTTTAGCAAATGTCTGTGTTTTTTGTATTAAAAGTTCTCAAATACAGGTAGGTATTTTATAACATTTCAAACACAATGCATACATGCAAGAAAATCTTATTGTTCTTCTTATCTTTTGTATGATGTCGTTATATTCTGTAATAATGTCTGCAATATACTTTCCATTTCATTGTGACTTTAAGGGTCTTTTAAAATGTATAATTAAATAACATAACTACATAATTGTCCATTATGCATCATGTGCACTGTGCATTAGCAGTAATTGATGTGTAGACCTATTCATAAAGCTATGATAACCCTTTGAATGCTGGGAAATTTGTCTTCTGCTAAAATGTCGTCTGCTGAATTTCTAAAATTAGCATTTTCTTCGATTTTTTTTTCCAAAGAATACTATCAGAATAGCAAACAGTTTGGATCCTGATGAGACACCACGTTCTGTGGCGTCTCATCTGGATCCAAACTGTTTGCAAAGGCCTTCAAAATTCAGTTCCCGCACTGAAAGGGATACACTCCTGAACATGTGCAGCTAGGAATGCAACTTACACAAATATTAGATCAAATCAGTTTTATTATTCACAGTTCTTTCAGTGGCTCTAAGTAACGTATCTATTTTTTTATCCAAAATTGAAATGCAGATTTACTTATGCCCCTTTAGTGGTGTCAAACTGATGTAATCATGATACTGTTAATCATACAACATGATAAAGGTCCTAATTCAAACTACCTTCAACCTTAAATTGACCTAGTGGTCTATTTGCTCTATCAAGGAGGCTATCTTAATCATTCTCATTCAAAGGTTAAATAGATGTGCACAATACATGATCATGATTTGGAAAAAAATCCAAGTACAAAAACCTGTCATCTGTGGCAATTTAACGATTAATGTTGTTATTTCATACCATTTTTTTTTCTTATGGAGAACATAGGTCCTGTTTTTTAATCTTTAATATATTTATGCACAAAATTGATGTTTTCGTAAATTAAAATGTTGTCTTCATAGTTAATATATTTTTTCTAATATTCAGTACTGTTTTATTCCTTGCTAATGAAACATGTTTTTAATTATGTGTACTAGCTGTTGATTTTGTTTTGATTCCAAGAATTTCAAAAAAATGACCACTGTGTTTTCATTCCAGAGGCTTTTGAGTGTAATCTAGTTGTATCTTTTATAGTTGTTAATGTGTTCGTGTAAGTTCAATGCAAAATTCTTGTACGTAATACTGATACATATGCAGTTGGCCAGTCTTTATCTGGCAGTTTTTTCTTAATATTCTGATTGAGAAGCATTTTTACCCAAAGAACCAAGATCTTTGTGTGAATTTCCATACAGTTTGGTTTCTCTGTTTGTTTGAATTGATAGATTGCTGTGTGCCATTATTTTCCTAAGGATTGTATTTAATATATTTCAATGGTTAAGTTGGTGATATTACATGTATGATATACAGTGTTTAGCAATTGTAGTCATAAGCTCATTTCTCTCATAAAATGCACACTCATTATTACATTTTGTTCAAAATTGGTATACATAATCAACTGTATGCTTGTATCTTTTGTAATACTAGTATTTTTAATGTCATGTTATTTACTTTACTTCCACATGTTAAGCCATCTTGTATTGCAGTAGTGCTATATCATACCAATAAATTGAGCATTTAAAATACTGTATTCATATTCACCTTATGTAAGTATAGAAAATATTATTTGTTAGCAACTTACAAAATCTTACATACACTTTTATTCTCACAAATGTGAACAGTGTAAGGCACTATTGTCTTGAATGCGTTTATGATAGTTATTAATATTACATATAATGGTAGTGCTGTGTATTGCCAATGCCTATGTGTACCTCATATGGCTGATCCACTGATGTTATGTGACTAATCCGCTGATTTAAGTGCTGCCTTTTAAGTTTGTATGTTTTTGTAAGTTTGATATTTTATTTGTTTGCCTTATGGATATGCTGTTTTGTATTTCCCACTATACATTATTCTATGTATGAGTACTATTTGATCAACAACAAATAAAAACACAGTATTACTTTTTAATGACAATCGCTTCCCGAAAACTTGTGTATCAATCATGATATATGTTATGTGTATGTTATGATGCCTCCATAGACCTTATGAATCACAGTTCTAACGAGTTTGAGTCCATCAAACTCATGAAACTTGGATATATCAATCACAGTGCCGCGAGGTTTGTTTAGTCTCTTCCTTCGACTTTGTGTAATCGGTCACAATGCTAGGATGTTTGTAATATACATCCTTCAACCTTTTGTAAATCGAGTCTCGGTGGTTACGGGTATATGGAGGTGGTTTCTGCCAAGCAATCAGGAGATTCTGGCTTGGGTCGCCACTCTGCGCATGATCTCAAGATTTCATACAGACACAATTTACTAATTATTCTACTCTGGAAAAACGGACTCAACAGACTTTCCATACAATTTAACTTCGATAAATATGTTAAGTTTCGTTCAAACGCCTTAGGCACATATCGCTTAATTCGACATTTTCTTTCAAGCATCGTGCCATGAGGCTTGCAATATCGCATCCTACGACCCTGAGTTTCAATCGATGCGTCATGAAACTTGTTATATCGCTTACTTCGACCTTTCAATCAACGTGTCATAAAGCTTGTTATCGTAACTCACACGCCGGCATTGGGTATCATACTATTAACTTGCATAGAAAGCAAATTCCTTGTTCAAACGGCCATGCCTCTAAACGACTGGTGAACAGTTCAATATCAAATACTTTTTAACGACCATCCCTCTTTCACAATTCGTATGAAATAGTATGTTGCTTTTCTTGGCTTTCTTCGATGTTGCCTTTATTCGTATTGATTCTTGCGTCATTCAAAAGTTGATTTTTCTATTTCCACAACTGCAACTACATTTGCAGCAGTCTTAATGCTTGTACACATCGATTGCATTTGCATTATTTATACGTAAAATGGAAACGGTATTTCTTTTTCCACCTCCCAAAATACATAAATACGATGTTCAGCGATGTAGTATATATTGGGCTGCTGGGACGTGATCCAGACATCTGAGACTACAGCGGGTCTACTGTATTAACGATTCCTTCGGTTAATGTGTTTTTTCGATAATTCATGCACACGATACTTATCCGATCATATTAACTGAATATACGCACATGTATGTACATGAACATCAAGCCCTCCAATACAATTCAATTTCCAATTACGCTGCGTTAAGCTGAAATGGGCCTTATGATATAACAACAGTCTGCACAGGCTGATCTAGGACGACACTTTCCGCTTGTATCGATTGTTTAAGGAAGTCTCTTCTAAACGAAAGTCCAGTCTAGGCGGAAAATTTCGTCTTTGATAAGCCTATGCGGACTGTACGGCGTAATCTGGGACAACACATGCATTAAGCCCGGTTTTCGAAAGCGCCGGTCATAACTCTACATGTATTTCACTGAAATCTAAACTCAATATTTGTAAACCAAGCCTACTTAAATGTCCCACAACTAGCTCTCTCTATAATATTTTCATTTATAACTAGCATTTCTTAATTAAAAACTACAAATATTCAAGTTGAATATTTCGTAGAGTGTTAGTGTCTATTTTAAATGCATTTTGGCGAGCGTTATGCCGTTTTATACTCTTTTTTTTTACTAAGTTTATTAAACAATACATCAAGAAGGCCAAAAGCCCAAGCGGACATAGTAAGCATTAAGTGTTACCAATGTAATTTTTCTAAATGGCTGGAAAACAATTTGATTAACTTGAATAAATACATTATCTTATAAAAAGAATACATTTTAGGGGATAATTGACGGAATGTTATGTCAGCTTCCGAAAGCTTACGATACAGAACGCGTTTTGTTTCGCTGTTCATGCAAATTGTGTAAAACCGCAAAGTTTTAGCATACTGGTATGGGTGATTTCTAAATCAGCCTCATTCCAATATCCCATTACCCTCGTTACAACTAAATAGGATATCTTCAAAGCAAATAAATAATTAATTCTTAGCATTCATTGGCTGTGTCTCTTTTCCAGTTAATGCTATGTGCCTTCAACTGAATCTTCACTTGACTGAAATCAAAGACACCCTCGACTATTGCCGAAAGACCAATGAGTCACTGGTTAATAACTTTGCATTATACCACGATTTATAACAAATACACATTGTGCACAGCATTTTCGACAAACTGAGTTGTCTTTTTGTTATATCTTCGTACAACCATTTGTGAATCCCGTAAAGGGTTTTCCAGCAAAAATTATCAGCTATGCTCAAGTCATGATAATTTTTTGTTGTTGAATAACACGAAAACAAATCATTGTAATAAAGCAATGAAGCTTTTTTGTAGTTTACCAACACTAAATGGCATCTGTTCTGCTCCACTTACAGAACTTTCCACAATGTTTTAAATAGGTTAAACTTGACACTAGGAATGTCCTATTCTTAAACAGTTGTTATAATGAATTTAAAACGTTGTCACATATGATCAGATGGACGTTTACGTTTAATTGTCATCAACTGTGACGGATCTTGAGCATATAATGGGCAAATAAGCACATCTTTTTTTTCAAGGTCCTGGTATACATTGTTAAGGAATTTGAGACCAGAGGGCCAGTAGTTCGCGGATATAGGGTCTTAATGAAGCCTTAAGTGTTATGTGTTTCTGAAATTCGTTTAGAAAAAGATAAATATTTTGTTAAGAATAGTTATAAAAAAAGTAACCAGTTATACTGTTTTGATTCCTTTTTAGTATTGATGCACATAAGAGAAGACCCAGTTGTGTTAATCGGTGCTTGTTATACAATACACTATTAGAACGCGTAGAGCAATTCTATACCTCTGGTACTATCCATAGTAGCAAACAATTGTTTTGAAAAAGTCAAATATTTCCATTTTATTTGCTCGATTTATGAATGGTAGAATGTTGGAATGGTAAAACACACCAATTTTATCAAGATTCCAAGACTCCAATAAATAATAATATTTTATACCGTTCTTATTGTTGATTTTACATTCTATACATTAGTTGTTACACATGTATATATAAACAAAGTGTGTGCGCGCATACTAGTTTCGGGTTCAACACCGTATAAAATGATGTATTTCCGTGACTGATCGAAAAAGGTGGTTATTGAAAAACGTGGTGGGGTATACATGTACATGTATGTTATATCATATTCATGTCGATCAGTCACTGAGTATGGTCAATGAAAGTGAAATTTCATATAAAAATGCCCTATAACTTCAGTCTATAAATACAGTCAAAAAGTGACCAGAATGCAGGGGTTTACGTTTCATTTTCAAAATTGTCTAGGGGGAGGATTGCATGAGGAACATCCCCACCCGCACATACCCCCTTCGTTGCTCAATAACAATCGTCGATGGAAAAAATTCGCACCCCCCTTATCAAAACCCTGGCTACGGGCCTGCAAGGTCGAAGTTTAATGTCAAAATTAAATGTAAAAGTTAAAGGTTAATCAATTGAGACTTTTCTCGGCACTGATATGGCCTGAGGCTGCAGTCATACTCATAGCATTTTTGCAAACGCACGGTGCTGTGATAGACGAGCGATAATAAATACTAGTCCTAGTGAATATGAAAAAAGTGAATCTAAAATAATTATTCAAATCTGCCTTTAATAAGCACGTAGTTTTAGCATGCTTCATACAGTTGTCTTAGAAAATAACATTGATCGTTTATAGTGGTAGCAAATTTGTACTTCAGCCGTTCACGTTATTTAGGTGAAAGATAATATACCACTGATCATAGTCCGAAAGTTGAAAAGTAAGACGCGATGTCCAGATACTGGTATTATCGATGATTGCATATGTCATGCCTATAGATTTGTTGTTCGAGTCGTCCGTGATTCTCTTCATCGTCCCTTCGCATCCAAAACACGATCACGTTTTGTTACGGTGAAAGTTGCAAAGTACAGGAGACGCCACGTTCAGTGCGACACTGTGTCTTAGATTGCCGTATTATTAGCCCGTTATCTAGCTGTGTCTTAATTTGGGTAAATTATCAATTGAAGAGGAGTGAGGAGGAAAGGATGTAAATGTGCGCGAACTTGCCGTCCATGGGGTTTGAAGCCAGGGCGTCACCACCAGGCAACGATAAATGACTTACATAATACAAGAACACTAGTACGGAATGTGGTCGGGACATTGATTGTTACCCATGTCCCTTGCGGAAGGCCATTGGCTGGCGATCACAACGGCGTTAGGAGCTAAATGGATTATATAATAGTAGGGTATCCTGGCGTCCCCCGAGCATTTGACTGTGCAAAAATCTTTAAATAAGGAAGAGAGAAGTACCGTGCGAAATAAAAAAATACAAGAAATATCCTTAACAACACAATATGTACGTTAGTACTGGGTTTGACATCCAACACTTTTCACTACAAATTTTTAATTTTACACAAGTCGAAAGAAAACAACAACAGACAGAACAACATGTAGAATCAATCCGGACGGGTATTAAAACATGCACGAGGTTTTGTTTAAATGTATATTGTGAACTCTTTATTGATAATCATTTAACAAACCAAATTAAACATAATACCTCTTGCTGACATTGTTTCGTAGCATTCGTGGTTTTATGACTTCGGTAAATTTAAAATAACGCGACTTTTTGGGAGAATCACATTATGAGGGTTGTTGTTTTAACAAGATATTTTACACTTGAACAGACTCAAGTATGACCGCGAAGCCACAGTAATTATGTAGTTAAACCAAAGATCTATCAAATCTTTGTTATTATTAATACTTTCTTTAAACAGGTTCAACGTACCGTTCAACTGGAACATTCTTTTTGGCAATTCAACACTAAGATTAAAGAAAACATTCGAACGATAGATTGCTTGTACGCGATTGCAGATAAACCGCACAATGCTTGTCAAGACAAGAGCACCATTCTCTTTAAAGTGACTTGTTCACGATATTTTTTAAATAATTTTTCATTAAATGAATTCAGTGGATATATGTACTATATGTAACATCGGTACTAATAGCTTTCAGAGAAGTGTAATAATTACTAGAGGGCCACTCATCTTAGACCCCCAAGGAACAGAAGTGTTATGATCAGGTAGTGTTTCAAATGTTTAAAACAAAAACCTTGTAAGGAAAACCGACCCAGCACCATGCAGCCATTTTTTTAACAAACCACGATAATTCTCAAAATTAGCCCAGAGATCACAACAATAAACTGCTGCGCCTCATTGCGGTCATGTTTTTCAATGGACCGAAACATTATTTTTCTCGGCAGTGAAGTCATAAGAACATTTTGATCACATTAAATTAAAATTGCGCTAACACACGAGACTTTTTCTTACGTAATTTGTGCGTACTTTTTGTCATACAATCTTGTCTACGGCCATCCCCACTTGCTTCTGATTTAAGGACACATTTTTCTTTAGTTTTTTTTTTTGCATTTATAAGTATGCGCACGTAGGTAACCTATCTTGAAAGATATATATGACTTAAGTCCGGTTGATAACAGCAAAATAATTCTGAACAGAACAAAAAAAACAACAACTCTCGACCATCCAGGCCATTATATAGGAATATAAATAGTGCACGTTTTGCAGTTATCAATAAAGGTTACGAAAACAGCAGCAACACTCAAACTATTTTATCGTGAGACGTGTGTAAACTTTGAATTACCAACTTCAAATGATGATTACCGGTACTCATAAACGTCCGCGTATTTACAGTTTGATCTACATCATTAGTATTATTTCGGTCCTAAGTGTAATGTCTTGAATTTGTGACATAATGTTTGAACATTGTCATTTCGTGAACGAGTCACTTTAAGAGCAACATACAACACAGTTCTCGTGTACCAACGAGTTCAATAATGTGAAGAATCCGGACCGATCGAGAAGTTACCAGTATCATTTAAGTAATAATTGCAATCACCGACATGTGCGTATACCTGGTATTGTATTACGTCTAATAGTGTGTGACGTGAATTTATAACTGTCAAATTGTATTTGTTTTGACAACACGTTCCAACATAAACTATTATACAACGATCCGCACAATCAGTATCTAATAAATGCAAGAATTTTGTAGCTAAAGAGACCAAAATACGCAACAAACATTTAATACATTTATTATGTCATAGCAAAAGATAATAACGTGATCAAAAATAATGGTTTGAGGAAAAGACAATCTCCAAATTAACTGACCTGGGCAGGGCACTGATTATAAGATGACACAATATAACCTGTATCAATATTACCACTTTATCAATTCTTTTGTAAAAAACATTACATTTGAGGGTAAGAAACAATTGCATTGACTAGTGTTACAACTTTCCGTAGATAAATAAAACAATGTTCTAGTTAGACTGCTGCATTTATTACCTTAAATAACATCAAGGTTGAAATTTAGGACATCGAACGAATTCGCGACCATTTGCATATCATTCATTACACTTAGTAGATAAAATTACGTAGGCTGCAAGTAGTAATTGCATACATATCTGTATAAGAAATAAAGTAAAAATGAAATTTATTAACGCATACTTTTTCATTTTGAAAGAATAATTGTGTCATCTTATACAGCTGACCCGTCCACTGATCCCCGTTGGTTGCAAGACGGACGCAGACACGTTCGATATCTAACCTGATTATTCAACTAGCTCATTTAGGACATTTAACAAAATCAATGTTGTTCAATAATTCAATAAACAATTTAAACAAACCTAGCCTGAGAACAACAAAGTAACAACATATATTTGTCCAATCATAAAAAGACATTAAATATTGTTTATTGGTCAATCAACAAAAACGTTTTGATCTGAGACATGGCTTTAGAAATTAGATTCAAACAGATTAGAACTCCAAAAATGTTGTTTATTGGCAAATAAACAATGAGAAATATATAATATAGTTGTCGCATACAGACATTATTTTATTTTATGAGAAACTAGAAAAAGATGGTGAAGATTTCTTAAATGACATCAGTCTTGGAAAGACACTAAATTGTTGATCCATTAACAATAGTTCAATGGCTTTACCATGTTTTGTATGTATACAGAAAGCAGCACTTTAAAATCTATATAAACATCGAGGAATTAATACTTATGCACATATCTGTGCTATAAGATACTACATAAAGTTCAGCTTGATTGCTTTGCAACTATTAATACATATATGCATGTCTATGCTTGGTCAATTTCAGAATACGTATAGTAATCTTAAATCAATATTTGAGAACATCAAACTCATTTTGCTTTGCAAATCAATCAGCCTGTAGGAAAAAACAGCCCACTACTGGAAGATGCAGATTAATTAGGGCAATATGGTGTCAAAGTTAACCAATCACATCCATTACACTTGAAGCGTGAGTTTAATTACTAATTACACAGTCCTGCTTGCCATGATTAAAAACAAACCAGTATATAAAACCAACACTGACATCCTGTAGGTACATGATACACAAATACACAAATGATGAAATCCTGTCGCCAACACCAAGTGAAAAGAAACTATGGAGAATGCACATAAATTCTGAAACACATTCATATAAATATATTAAGACTCTTTTTTTTATTAATGTCCGTCCATGTATTTTTTTATAACTTTTTTATAAATGGTATAATCACACTTTGTATAAATTTAGTGGCCTAGAACAGGAATAACAATCAAATGTTGCAATACAGAACCTGAACTCAAATGGCCTTTTTTTTATAAGCTAACTTTTACTCTAACATGCAGCATGAAAATGGTGAACCTTGGATTAAATACAGAAGAAATGTGAGCCAGACTGGCTTAGTGCATGTGCATTAAGTATGGTCTCAGATTGGCGAGTTCAGTCTGCTACATCAAACACAAGCATCGTGTATCAGTCCCTCTTTCAACCAACGGATTTCCTAACCATCCCTGTATCATTATTCTCTGCCATCTTTAATAGAAAATTCTTGAGGGCAACATCCCCAGAAAATTAATAATACAATCAAGGAAAGCATGCATTTCAATATCATCATAAACATGTTCTAATAGAATACTTTTAATAACACCTTATGAAATATAATATTTTACCTAGAAACAACATTAAACAATATGAACCTGAACAATTACTCATTTAAGCTAAATTAACATGCAGTTCTCTGTAGATTGTCTAATGCTTCTTTTATGTAAGATTGTTAAAGTCATCATTATTGGTCTTCAGTGATTTCATATGGTAAACTTAAAAATCAAGTAAGACATGGTTAAACAAGGGCTGTTTGTAAAACATGCATGCCCCCCTATATGGACTATAAGTTGTAGTAGCAGCAATTGTGTGAATACGTTTTATGTCACTGTGAACGGTGGTGGTGGTGGTGGTGGTGGTGTTGGTGGTGGTGGTAGTAGTAGTAGTAGTAGTAGTAGTAGTAGTAGTAGTAGTAATAGTAGAAGTAGTAGTAGTAGTAGTAGTAGTAGTAGTAGTAGAAGTAGTAGTAGTAGTAGCAGTAGCAGTAGCAGTAGCAGCAGCATTACAAATACCAATACTTAAGAATGATCAAATGGGAAAAGGTAACCTAGCACTGGCAGTGAATATGGGGCTCATTTACAGGTCAGATTTGGAATCTCTGCTGTAAAATGAGATTTTAAATGAATTAAAGGGAGGCAAATGCTGTAATAAAAAGAACATGCATAATCGGTTGTTGTTTCCCTTGTTTGAACCATGCTAAATCCTTTAAATGCCTATTTCCAATAACTGTGACCTTCACCTGTGACCTTTGACCTAGTGACCTCAAAATCAATAGGGGTCATCTGCGAGTCATGATCAATGTACCTATGAAGTTTCATGATCCTAGCCCCATGCGTTCTTGAGTTATCATCCGGAAACCACCTGGTGGACGGACCGACCGACCGACCGAAATGAGCAAAGCAATATACCCCCTCTTCTTCGAAGGGGGGCATAAAAAAGTCTGTCTAAGCACTTCATTACAGTAGTCAAAAACAGTTGAACATAACCGTCAGATCATGTTCACAGTTTACTGGGAAGAACATTATTTCTATTCGGTTGAACATAGTCATTAGACTGTATTCACAGTTTAATGTACATAGCAGTAGTCCTAATCAGTTAAACATAGCCATTAGATCTTGTTCACAGTTTAATATGAAGAACATTATTCATATTCAGTTAAACCTAGTCATAAGATTGCATTCAGTTTAAGGTACATAGCAGTAGTCCTAACAATTAAACATAGCCATTTGACTGTGTTCACAGTTTTATGTACTAAACAGTATTTTTAATCCGTTGAACATAGCAAATAGATTGTGTTCACAGTTTACTGTACCTAACAGTAGTCACAAACATTTGCATATAGCCGTTAGATTATGTTAACAATTAACTCCATGTAGCTTTTAAGTACATGTTGAGACACATTTAAATATAAATTTTGTACAAGTTTTAACAGTTTACATTCTTAACAGTTTACATTCTAAACAAGTGAGAGATACCGTGATAATAACACAAACAAATTGTTGTCAGTTTTCCATTTGAATTGTTTTCATTAACATCTGAAAATTCCAAGTGTTGACTAAACATTTTGCTGTCAATGTTATTTAAGAAACAAGAGTCTTTCACATTTAAATATTTACATGAAAACACTGAAATCAAACATGTAACCAAACAAAAAGGCCAAAAAAAGAATAATACAAAAAATCTTGCTTTGTGTTAAAATGTTTGTAATTAAATACGTACTCAACAGAATTACACACTTCTTCATTTGAAATGAATTGAAAGAAATATCTAGGGTTCATTTAATAACATGTCATACAAAATAATACACAAACAATTACTTAGATGCTTTTTAAAAATGTATTACTTGTATTTCTTGGTGAGGCATACGGAGGTATATGATATAGTACCTTATCAGAAAAAATATTGGGTCTTATTAAGGAAGACCCATAAATACATGTTAGCTTTTGTACTGCTGTAATTAGCAAACATGATGCATATACTTAAAAGGTCTGGTGAGATATAGTGAACAAGACTATTGCCAAGCAATATATGTCCCCTACCGGGTTCACCATTGTCAGATATTCCACCTTTGTCAGATTTTTTATTATATATTTGTTGCCATAGCAACCATAATTTTTGACGTAGGAACAAAATGAAATGACGTGCATAATGTCCATATTGCCATCTATCCATGTTTCAAGTTTCATGAAAAAATATAAAGAACTTTTAAAGTTATCGCATGATCCAGAAAAACACCTTTTCAGCAGTATTTCTAGTCTATTTGTTGCCATAGCAACTAGAATTTTTGACGTAGGAACAAAATGAAATGACGTGCATAATGTGCATATTGCCATCAATCCATGTTTCAAGTTTCATGAAAAAATATGAAGAACTTTTAAAGTTATCGTAGGATCCAGAAACGTGTGACAGACAGACATACATACATACAGACACAGACAGACAGACAGACAGACAGACAGACAGACAGACAGACAGACAGACAGACAGACAGACAGACAGACAGACAGACAGACAGACAGACAGACAGACAGACAGACAGACAGACAGACAGACTCACAGAGCGCAAACCATAAGTCCCCTTTGGTGAAACCGGTAGGGGACAATAAAAGTGTAGTAAATTACTGTATAAGCTGTCTGCAGGGAATTCAAATGAAGAATACTTAAAACTAATATGTTAATGGTTACTTAAATCAAATAAAATATTGCACACAAGAACACATCTATAATTATATTGAAATTCATTCTATGTACCAATACAAAAGCAACTAACGGGTACAGTCTTAACACAGGTGAACAATAAAGAAAATGCACACAATGGTCACCTGGGCCCGTATGCACACAGCTCCTTAGAAACAGCTCTCACCTAATGGACATGGTACTGAATTGAACACTTAACATTGTACTTATTTTATTTTAAATTGCGATCATTCTAAACTTTATTTGTACTTCCTCTGAACATTACACTTTACTTCCTTTAAAACTTAAGATTGTACTTCCTTTAAAACTTAAGATTGTACTTCATTTTTAACTTAAGATTTTACTTGATTTTGAACTTAAGACTGTACTTCATTTTATATTTAAAGTAAACTTCATTTTGAACTTAAATTGTACTTCATTTTGAACTTTAATTGTACTTCATTTTGAAATTAAATTGTACTTCATTATAAACTGAAATCATTCTCCCATCTTAACATTACATCATTCTTCATGTTTAACTTCAGATTGTAATTCAATTTAAACATAACATTGTAATCCATTTTAGACTTAAATTGTACTCCATCAGAATTTAACATTGTTCTTCTATTTAATTGAACACATTGCTTTTTGTTAAACTCAACATTGTACTTAATTTTCACACTGTACTTTACAAAAAAATTAAATGGTGCTTCAACTACCTTTATCTCTGTGATGCACAAACATTCTTTCCTAAGAACTTCGTGAACGGGCCCTTCAGGATCAAACAGGTTTTTAAAGCCAACAAACATGTAACATTACACAGTTACAAAAAGATTCTTTAATTCCAGCTTCTAGTTCTTAATACATTTGTATAAGTTAAAATTAAAACACACATTCTGTCCTATGTTTATAAATGATGTCCAGGTTATTATACAGTTATAACATAGTATGTTCCTTTGAATGTTTTTTAACAGATCTTAATGTGTATTATGCCGTCTGGCAGAAGTATGCCGTCTGGCGGTCAGTTTTTAGCTGGTGCATTCAGGATTCAATGCTTAAATTGAAGAAAAAAGATCAAAACAAAAAATAAAGGTTTTATGAAGCTACCACACTTCTACAAATATCTGCAACTATCTACGAATGAATATACACTTAAGGAACTAAGACAAAGATATTTTTTCACAAATCTTTTACTCACTACTATTACTAGTAGAAATGGTTGTTATACAAGTCTAAACAAATGTCTATTCAACAAAACCAGATAAATTAAAAGAAACATTACTGATGACATGTCATTTTCCGAGACAAATTTACTTCACAGTTCATTAAAATATACTTTTTCTTAAATCTAAATAGACTCCTTTCACCATTTATAGTATGGATTGTACACAGAGGTACACTTTAATCAAGGAAAGAATAACTGCAATCAGTACTTGTTATCTTTGCCGAGTAGATTTTAATTACAGCAATAACTTAAAATATCCTAGCAAAAGGCAGGAAACAGAATATTTTAATTAACATACAATAAATTAACATAAATCCAGGTAGACAAAGATTTTCAATCTATTACCAGTCTAAAAGTTTCAATTGCTTTCGGTGACCAAGAATATATCCCTGTGTACTTTCCGATTCGCCAATGTAGTTTTACACCTGCTTATTAGCAGTATTTGAGATCTTTGCACAAATCAGACAAAAAC
Organism: Dreissena polymorpha; assembly: GCF_020536995.1. NCBI lineage: Eukaryota > Metazoa > Mollusca > Bivalvia > Myida > Dreissenidae > Dreissena > Dreissena polymorpha. Next base: position 120,652,192 of record NC_068356.1, on the reverse strand, counting down.
AATTAACTACTACATAATAATTGTTTGTATACTGATACTTTATGGTATTGTTCTTTCAAATAACTGTTCAAAATCTGATCTGAACAAAGATATCCACCAAATTGCCAGAACATTGGACATAAGGTATAAATTCCCGATGTTTAAACCTTACCACCAATGCTCTGACAACATAAATGTCTTCCAATAAAATTATCAAAAGACAGAGTGATGCATGATACAAAGGGAAAATCCATATACATAATGATATTTTGTACGTATTGTTAAAGCAATATGTTTATCAAGTTCAGACAACTGACACCACAATACATGTACCAATTGAAGACTTCAGATTGAAAATTTCTCTTCTGATTTTCCTGATATTGCAAACAAATATCTCAAAATACAATTCACCCTTTGTACCACACAACACAGAAAGGAAAGCACCTCTTTCCAAATGACTGGAAATACAACTTGCCAATGTCATTGCCAAATGTTACAACCAGTCAGGCAATAACAATAATAGGAGTACATCAAACAAACCCAAACATGGCTACATATGATCTGCACAATGACCAAGCAAGTAACGGATAACATGGGTCTGCTTGTGTACTCTGCAGATTATAACTTCTCATTCCCTAACGAATTGTTCACTTCCACAGTTCAACTTCACAACAGCAGCAGTTATTTAAAACAATGTCAGCAAAATTGCAGCACAGAAGAGCAATTAAAACTTCTGTTTTCTAAATCACCATCATCTCATCAAATGAACAGCACGTTGATGACAACACTTGCTGTTTATACAGCAAAAGATTTCACCTACTTAGATCCCACCTTTATTCCAGTAAGATAATGATTCACAAAAAGTATGTTCGCCACATAAGTACACTGTACACATAAAGTACACTATTTCAAGTTACATTCCATACATAATACAATCTGATTCATGTAAATATACATTAGTTGTGCCTTGGAAAAACTAGACTTGATGCATCAGTGTGAAGTATCGTCCCAAATTAGCAAGTGCAGTTTGCACTAACTAATCAGGGACAATTCTTTGTTTGTGCTTTTATGGAATTTTTGGGAAAAAATGAAGTCTCTCTTGCATGACGGTCCAGTCTAGGCAGAAAGAGTCGTCCCTGGTTAGCCTTTAAAGAAAGCACAAGCTAATCCGAGACAACACATTACACACACACATTAAGCCTGTTTTTTTCAAAGTCTTATATATTTTCATCCCTTTAAGAATTTATTTTTCAGAGACATAATCTAGGTTCTTATGCATAAATATTTTCAAGTTCACTTTCATTGACATTGAAATGTATGACAATAAATGCACCAAATCTCTAGATTATAATCGTGATCCACATATCTTTGTGGCATTAACGACCTATATTCTATGTACAACATTTACAATTATGTGATCCTATTATATACAACCATGTTCAAAAACAGGCAAATATGTACAATCAACAATGTTGTGCAGCAATATTAAACGCAGCAATATTAAACAACATTTTCTGTTTAGATGTAAGGAAATAATTGCTCAATAATTTTTACCTAGAGAATAACTGTCCTGGCACATAATTTGAAAACACAAATGTAAAAATTAACGTTCTCTTAAAACATGTAAAAACTTCTTTTTTTTCAGGTAAATTACGGATCACATAAACAGTGAAGTTAAAAATAAATATTAAGGAACAATAGATGTGTTTGTCAGAAACACAATGCCCCCTACTGCACCACTTTGATTTTTTTTTATCATTGGGCAAGTACAGATAATTATCTCCCTTTGAAGCTTATTACTTCCCTTGGATATGTTTTATTACCTTTGACCTTGAAGAATGACCTTGACCTTTCACCACTCAAAATGTGCAGCTCCATGAGATACGCATGCATGCCAAATATCAAGTTGCTATCTGAAGCGACATAGAAGTTATGAGCATTTTTCAAAACCTAAACGCGAAACCTAAACGCAAAGTGTGACGGAAAGACAGACAGACGGACGGTCCGATCACTATATGCCCATATTTGTGTAGCCATACTAGTTAATAACAGAGCTCATAACCAGACCTACTCATATGGAACGAGACCCATATTTGCATGATGCAGCTCCTTTCATGAATTGATTTATCCTAACTGAAGGAATTACTTAATTCTCTATTCACATTCTAGCATTAACATCAATGGACATTTAAACCTACTTGTGTTAACATTTATTTTATTAAGAACTTTTCTATGAACACAATTTATAGATACACAGAATCCTGTTAACTATTAATACTATTGAATAAAATACACACAAATTAATATATTTACGTGAATGCTAAAGAACCTTATACAATTTAACAGTAAATCAATTTTTATACAATTATGAAAGACTATAACAGTACAATTTGAAGATATGATGCTCAAAAGAAAAATAAATGAACCTGTTTGTAATCACAATTTGAACATGGGTGAGGAATATACAATGAATGACAAATATATAAACACAAGGTTTAATCAGCACATAATATTTCTTTTTCATCATTCAGACTAGAAAATATTTTAAAGGTTTTGCAGTTGCCATGTTATCAAAGTTAAGGAATAAAACAAAACCATTAGTTTATTTTCTGGATTTATTTATCACATTAAAAAAATAGTCATACAAACTATACAATTGATCTCAAGCGACTGGCAAAACTTAAAGGGGTCATCAGAAAAATGTTTACTTCACTGGTAAGGCCTCTAATCATGAAATGCTTATAATTGAAATATATATCCGAGGTGCACCTGTTAGGACCCCAGAAGTGACACTCAAATGAAAAACAATTTCTCAAGTTTCAATTTAGGTTAAAACAATTGTCAGCTTGTGAAAAGGGATGATCCACTATCAGCAGTACAAATTATAAGCCTTATAACTGCAGTACAAAATATCAGACATATAACTGCAGTACAAAATATCAGACATATAACTGCAGTACAAAATATCAGACTTATAACTGCATTATTAAGTTGTTGAGCTCAGGTGAATCCGTGATGAAAGTATGAAAAGATGACAGTAAGAATCTGCTGCTAGGACATTAGATATAAACCAATCATGACCCTCATTCTTTAAGCCTGCAAGCTCACAAGGTATACGTAACCAAGTACTCCGGATACGCCTGGGTGTCACTGAATATCACAAACTCCATCGGCTTTGTCACATCGTCCACAGCACAGTCATACAGCTCCTCTGGTTTGGCAGGGTCCTTGGCGGGCAGGTGGCGCATGTCGCGATTTCCCTTAATGTATTCCCCTGTTAGGGCTTTCACCAGGAACATGTGACGGTGAGAGTTCTGGCCAGCCAGGTAAGCCTGTGCAGAGTAGGAGGCGTCCCCGGCAAAGTAGACACCTTTGCCAAAGTAAGTTCCTGTCAAGAGATCAGAATTTGTAATTCCAAAGAAGCATTGGAGCCTCTCTCTAGGGAACAGGGTTAAATGCATGTTTAAGCCGAAAGTGTTGTCCCTGATTAGCCTGTTCGGACTGCACTGCCTAATCTGAGACGACACTTTACGCACATGCATCTGTTGAGTGTTGTACCAGATTAGCCAAGCTAATAGGGAAAACACTTTCCACCTTTACTTGATCTTTGCTAAGAAGAGACTTTTTTAGACAAAAAAATAGCATAAAAGCTCAAAATATGGTCCTTGATAAGCCTTGCTAATTTGGGACGACACTTAACAAACACGAGGCTCCTTTATATTTCAGGTTACACATAACTTGTGTAAGGCAGTAAATTTTTTATATTAACTTCATTTCATATGCATAGGAATTTTTGTGACAGAATATTATAACTATTTTGCCTGCACAAGCATTTCAAAGAGGATAAATTTGCAAAAGTGTTTAATTTTCTTAGAAAACGTGCACACTTTGAATTGTTAAGACTTTGATTTCATATAATAGAACTTGAACTTTGATTTTCATGGAAAATAGCGTTTATTTTGATTAGCACAAATAACCGATGTTTTGAAAAAATTCAACCCATGCGAAGGAATATCATGTTGTTATAAATCATTTCCACTAAGACATTATTTGTTAGTTTATTAAGTAAACTAAATTAAGAGCAGAGGAAACAAGAGCATCGCATAACGGGTGCCACCCTCGGCTACGAGTGCAGTTTTGAATAAATGAAAGCTTGTCAGATATTTTTTTTGGAGGTCACAGTGACCTTGACCTTTGACCTAGTGACCCCAAAATGGGTGTGACATGTAGAACTCACCAAGGTGCATCTACATATATTAAGTATCAAAGTTGTAGGTGGAAGCACTTAGATTTTACAGCCAATGTTAAGGTTTTAGCTTGACGCGGGCGACAGACGTCAGACGGCGGACGACTCGACAAGCTGGCTATGACAATACCTCAGGTTTTCTCCGAAAACGCCGAGCTAAAAACCACTTTTTTTAAGACATTCCATAAACCTCCTACCATGTTTTCCACAGTAACTGCGGTTGAAGCCATTGCTGACAATACTGGTGATGCTTTCAAGAGCCGTGCCATGCCAGACAGTTCTCTCAAGCTGATTGCCTGATTTCTTTTTAGATTCCATCTGCTTCTTCTTTGCCATGTACTGCTGGTATAGTGTTTTGTTCTGTATGCGCTCAATCTGTAAACAACAGTAACATTGACTACAGTATGAACCAAACACATAGGAATCGAATACATAACACATAAGAATGGACTAGATACATAAGCACATCATTATAAAAGGTCATACAATAGGTGAAAATTAGCATATAAATTGTTATGCACTGATTGTTAATGAGTTCTTTGAAAAAAAGCTAAATCTTTTCAATTGTTGGTTCATTATATACTAAATGGATATTGGAATCATTCAAAACAGTGTTTGTGTGAGTGTCCATAATATATTTTCAGTTAGATATGTACAGCTGACACTGCTATTTCACCTACTATTGATTCAAGTTTTGATTTATCAAACTCAGATTTTGTAACCTTTATTTTCTCCCAATTTATCCATCATTTATTTGATTGCCTATTTCAAATTAAATCTTATTTGTGAATTCTGGTCGGACATTTAGTTTTTGTACCCAGTTATCAGTATTTATTTCCAAGTTGCACTTAAATGTATATACAAAAACTATGGTGTGACCTGTCTACACACGTATGATAATCCTTATTACTCTGTGAGAATATACTGCAATCTCAAAGTCATGTTTTTTCCTCATGACGACTGAAACTATTCCTACCTTGACAACTTGAAGGTTTTGTGCGCGGTACTTGTGTGAATATGGTCCTTTAGACACCTGTGTCACAAACTCTTTCTCAATGTCTGAGAACTCTTTATTTCTCTGCAGGCACACATTCTTGACATTTTCACTTGTCGCCATGGTTTCCCAGTTGTTAGGCAAAGGCACTTGACCAACTGTAATCCAATCATCGGAAATTTGCTTAAACAAGATGATTTATTTTATTTCTCATTAGTTTATGCTGCTTGTAAGTTGTTGAAATCATTAGGTGAAGCTTAAAGACTTTAATCTGAACCATTATCCGAACAAAAAACCCTACCCAGCTTTTTAACAATTGATTTTCTAGTCAAATTTTCCTCAAAAACACGTATAAAGCACACAGAGCATTCTACAAAGCCTATTACATGATCGATATACTAGCTAAGTGTGAAGTCAAGTACATTTCCTAATGAAAAGCATAATATACACATGAACACTACGCCATACATTCAACTCACCTTTCAATATATCCTTCCTGACAACTGCCACGCTGTCAGCTTTGTTTGTTTTCTTATACTCGTGCAGTCTCTCAAAGTCAATCACGTACACCTGATCATGCTCAGCCCTGAGCTCCACCTCATCCCTCCCCTCCTTGTACGCCGTTTCTATCACATAGTTCTCCGGTTCTGAGTATGGTTTTTCTGCCACACCTCCACTGACCTTGTCTTCACTCAGCCAACACCAGCGTATACGCGTGTACAGCAGACTAGCGAGCTCCTTAGTGCTGACCTGATGCTGAAACTTGCGCATCTTGTTGTGGATGCAGTCACTAGCAATACTCACTTGATTCGACGGGCCATTCAATGTCACAATACCTGCTTTCTTGTCAAATTTGGCATCCACTAATATACTCGGGTCAATTATTTCCTCCATCTGTAAAGAGAAATTGGTGAAACAAGTCAAGATTACGTATGGAAAACTTTGTTATTTCTATTCTGTTTGTTTAGTTATATTTTTGCCATTTTTATCAATATTTCAGTCATGTTAAGGCTGTCAGTTTACCAACTCACACTTTTTCTTGGTTAGCTGGGTAACAATTATTAAGTGAAAATGCTTGTGCAAGTAGCTAAAAACTGCGCTACTTAAATCAGAGGTTGGGAAAGAATAACCGTAGCAAAGATATCATGACCGATCTTCGCACAAGTTAAGTAACTGGGGAAGGGATCAAACCAGTGATCATTGGATTTGTACTTTAGCACTTTACTAACTGAGCTTGGCGGCCAGGTCATATCTAGATCTTTGAAACAAGCATGACTTAAATATCGCAATTTTTCGTCAGCAATGATCATGGCAAAATAAACATGAGTGTGTGAATCACTGGGGACGACACGCTAACGAGCACGTTCAGGTGATAAAATATTATAAGCTTCATAATTGTTTCTTGAGAAATGTTGCATTGGTTCACTCAACAAACTTCCAACATTTTATTGTGACAAACCAAACAAACTACCCAGAAGAGGGATTAGCTCCAAAATAACCCTTCCTGTGGGTGTATAATGTAATTTTTCATTCACATATGTTTAACACCAAAAAGACTACATTTAAGCAACCTCTTTGAACTCAAATAAAAACATTGTGTCAAGAACAAATTCTTTTAAAAATTAACGTTTAAAATGTATGGTTTATAATACTTAAATGGTGCTAATAAAACAAACAAAATTAATATCATATCAACCGTTTGCATAAAACCACTAAACATCTATGATCAGACATATACATAGACATGTTGTATAGCACTTCGTACAATTGACTTCATAGTGATTTTCATCTTTATACAATAATGGTGTAATCTCAAAGACGTCATAAATGTATACACAGCATTGTACAATCCTTATTTTTGAAGTTTTTGAAGAAGATGTACTCATGGCATAATTATAACTATTGTTACGGAACATTCAACAAGTTCTTGGAAGCAGTCAGCAGAATTTTGTCAGAGAAGTAAAAACAAATTTTTTAAATAAAATTCATTTTAATTATTAAATACTTACCTGTTATCGTATGCTTATACTTTCCAAGGGGAAATAACTCATCCGGAATTTTAACTGGGAATCCGCCACCTCAATACCGTAATACAGGCCAGGTTAAACATAGTGCAATGCAACCTAGCCAAAAATCGGTAACCAACCCTCAATATTCTTTTAATATATTTACAAAAATATTAATCGAATAGCGGGGTGGGAGGTGGGACTTACCGATAACAGGTAAGTATTTAATAATTAAAATGAATTTTATTTAAAAAAATTGTTTTAATGTCATAAATACTGACCTGTTATCGTATGCTGATTTTGCAGCTGCGGTGGGAAGGTTCGTATATATTTTCCCAACACAGTAGAACCCATAAACAGGGTTATCAGCTAATGATATCAAGTAATCTTCGTTAAAACGGTATTAATTATGACTCCCGGACAGAGTAATATGTCTATGTCGTAAAGAAGACACTACCGTTAGTGAAACCACAACAAGCCCAAACGTATACAAATTGTATTGTTGGCACTTCAGAAAAAGATAAAAAGATGACAAGGTGGTCGGATTCCTCCAGTAAACAGCTTAGAGCACGTCAAAAAGTGGGGTGTGATTAATATATGCCCACAAAACAGACAGAGCTCTTAATTCATGCGGTCAGATCCTAAAAAGGAATGAATCCTTAGATAGGATAAGATTAACTTTCCTTAGTCGAGGTCAAACCCCGAGAAATAGAAGCCGCAGACACATCTCCCCCCCTTTTTTGGGGGAAATGAAGAGTGTCTTTGAGAACCTCGAATGGACTTCTGACTAACACTGCTGAGATAGAACTTCAAAGCCCTGATTGCCCAAAGAAGTTTATCCTCATCTTCATGACTACCAGTTTAAGAAAACTTGGAAACTTGAAGGTAGAAGCCATATAGAGGACTTGATATTAAGCAAGGAATCCTGGCTGACACAACAAAGTGAAAACGACAATAGATCCAACTGGAATTGGTCGTATTCAACAGAAAAAGCATGAATTTCACTTCTCCGTATGGTAAAAGCCATAATAAGAAGGAAAACCGTCTCAAAATTATATTGGAACTGTTAATAAGCATGATGAAAAAGGTTCATAGGGAGCTCATTAAGCATCCCAACATGTTACACAAGTCAAAACCGCTTAAGAAGGTAAAGGAACGAAAAACATAGTGTTGACGTTCCATAGTTTGGATCAGTTCCAAAATAGGTAAGACAGCACAGAGTTGCGATGACTTACACAAAACAAGGTATACGAAAGCATAATCTCTATCCTTTGATGAAGAAAAGAACAAATTTCTTATCATCAAGAAAAAGATGAGAAAAACCTCTATGTATCTAGCAGAGTGATTAAGGTAATAACTATGCTCTCAATTACCCAGTAAAAAATGAATTTCCATAGAACCTTTATACAGTTCTGATGGAATTATCCTTGCACAAGTAACAAGGATTGAAACTCTAACAGAAAAAAGTTCTTCTGTAGAGATAACTAAAAGTTATTAATGGCCAGACATGAAGTGGCACATGTTTGGATCAGTAAAAATATGTCTCAGTGAGATATGATATTTGACCTGTGAAGAAGTTTCCTGAAAATAATTGTACAGGAGACTTAAAAGGTCGTAGAACCATAATCCCATGGTTCATTAAGTATATTTCATGAATTTATGGCAAAAACTCAGTTATTGCAAAAACTCACCAAGAAGGCAAGATATTCCAGTTTATGTCAATGGACGAATGTATAACAATCGCACACCCTGCTGGATCGATGTCTGTGAACTGCATTGTTGACGTTGTTCAGCATACCGGTATACACTGCGATATACAATCGCATAACGCTTATAACTAGCGTTTGATGATAAACAACATTCTTTGATATACTATGTACACCATGCAACTCGTCTGCAACTTCACTGCCGCGCATGCGCAATTACATTATTGAACCCAACGGAAAAATAATTCGAAAGAAAGAACTGCAGGACAAAACGTCCAACAGGGCGTTGAGACGAACTGGTATGAGAAAGACGATAGAGAAAATTTGTTGTTCTTGCAAAGAACGAATAAGTTCCTGATTTCCAGTTACAAGGAGTGATAATATGATCACCTCCGTGTCTGTAAGTAAACCACGACCGATGTGTGATAGTTGAAACCATCACAAAGGAATCGTGAAAATGTGTTGTAAATGAAAAACAGCTAAAAAGAATTTTCGCTTTTCAAGATGTAGATGTGCAGGTGATATTCGTTAGGATACCACATAATTGAGAAAATCAAGATACGTTGTTCTATGTGATCGTCCATAACCTTATCTGCTCACATCTGTATAAGATGTAAGGAAGGTTGTGGTAGAATAAACTATATTCTTGCCAAGATAATCTTCTAGTCTAGACACCACTGAATAGTGGTAAATAATGACAAAAAGATGGAAATCTGTGTCATTAAATAATCCCGAGATTAAGACAATTATCTTAAAAATAAAGCTGAAACGGACGTAAGAAAAGACGTCTCAGCAGAAGGACCGGTGACCGGACCGGTAAATACCGACCGGTGACCGGAACCATTTGTCAAGGATGGGTGGGCAAAGAAACCACGGCAAGCCGAACTTTCCCACTCCAAACACACTTCAAAATTGGTAGAATAGGACAGTGTTTAACACTTATAAGTTTATGACCTATCTACAGAATATAGCCTCTTCTTGAACCAATAACAGGCGCCTTTAAAATCCTGGATAATACAGGTCACGAAGTCATCGATTTGCGAAGTACGGAAATATGATTGATAGTGGTACCTCCGGAATCGGAGGTGTGATGGCAGAAAAAGGTGAAAACCCTAGGGGTAACCTTAAGCGGGTCCACGCTTGCCGGTAGAATGCATGGAAGTCTTAAATTCTGACTTGATTAATCCATTTACTTCAAGACTTCTAACCGGGACGAATTCCAAAAGGAATACGACCAGTTATAGGAAGACGGCCTGTTATGGCCAGAAGTGTAATAGAAGAATAACTTTAAGATGAGGTCCCTCCAGATCCTAGGATCTAAGATCTGAGTTCAATAGGTACTAAGCCATCTACAAGACTGTAGCCGCTATGCGATCAATCTGATAGGCAATCCTATGTATAAGAACTCTTGTTGATTCCAGTAGCTTGAAAATATGCACTGCCGTAGGAGCAATAGAAAAGCAGAAGTCGATACAAATGTCGTCTTGCTAATCCTGCTAGCGTCATTAATGTGTCCCAACTGTTCCGTGACACTGACTGCAAAGTCTGTAGCCGACAGGTAAAGGCGGTTAAAACAATTCATCCTTCGGGTATCGAACATAAAATTAATAGAGGTCAAATAGTAATGTTCGACCTCAATGCTAGTCTCCGAGCCCACTTCAGCCGATCTATCTGCAAGACCAGTAGTCTGCATGTAGCCGGTTGAGATAGAAGTACAAATAACAGATATAGCATGATTTGGTAACCGTCGCCAGTAGAACATCAGTATTGAAAAACACAAAAAGTCATGTAAATTGTTGAATCCATAAAATATAGTATTCAATACAATCATAGCCAGGGGTATACAACTATGTAATGTAGACGATACCCGTGATACTAAAAATTGACCGATGAAAACACAGTGGAATACCGGTAATTGGTAAGTGGTGACCGAACCGGACGGGTCAATGACCGGTAACTGTAGCCCGGTGAACGGACCAGTCATAATATGACCGGTGACGTTACCAGTTAAAGACCGAAAAATGGTGGAATCCATATGGTCTGTTATCAATGTCAAGCACTGCTCGGAAAAGAAGATCATGCCAAAAAAATCCAATCCGATGGCGATGAGACATCACTTATTCTGACCGGTGATCAGTGATCGGTGATATGACCGATGAATGGTGACCGATGTCCGGTGATCGGGACCGGTATAATATAACTGCGTCAGAATGGAAATATCTGGTGCAGAAGAATGACCATCTACGAAGTCATCTGATAATGTTAACCGGAAAACAACGGTAGATTATCAGTATTAATTGGCATAAGTGTCCTTGTAGTCGTAGTGGAGAAAAGAACAGCTTATCCCGAAGCCTGAATGTTAAACGAACTAGTGTTCGTATACAACTACGGCTCGGTGACTGCAACATGTGTAGATGCCATAAGAAGAACCATCACACGTGGAATGGAGACATGATATTCCTAAAGGAATAAAATGGAGAACGCAGATATGACCAGTAGGTTCATTTACGCCTACGTGAGAAGTGGTGACATCCATATAACTTCGATGCCGAAATATTGTTCGGCTACGCTGGAAATATTGTCTTCTACAATATTGTCTCCGTGAGCATTGACATGATCGCTTACGAGCGTATCAACGCCGAGAACTGCTCAATGAAGGAGAGGTATGTTCGATAACTATCCAGTGGTGCTCAATGCAGTCCGCTGATGTCTACGTGAAGGTTGACGACGTCCTCGTTTCATGCGATGTCGAGATCTGGATCGGCCGAGATGTGGATCGGCTGCGATAAGACCGAGATCTTCTAGAATAACGTCTCCGTGAGTGACGACGTGATCGCTTACGAGAGCCGCGACGATGAGAACTGCTCGACGAAGAAGAGCGTGTCCGATGTCTAATCCTTGATGAAGACTATGTATTCAACGAAGAATAGGAGAATAATTCAATGAAGAAGACCGAGTTCTTCTTCTTGACCGGTGACTGGTGTTATCGGTGGCAGGCCTAACTGATGACTGTTGACCGGTGACCGGAGGGGTGATCAATGACCGGACCGTTGACATGACCGGACCGGTGACATGACCGGTGACCGGACCGGTGACATGACCGGTGACCGGACCGGTGACATGACCGGTGACATGACCGGTGACCGGACCGGTGATCAATGACTGGACCGGTGACCGGACCGGTGACATGACCGGTGACATGACCGGAGATCAATGACCGGACCGGTGACATGACCGGACCGGTGATCAATGACCGGACCGGACCGGTGACATGACCGGTGACCGGACGGTCAGACGTCGATCAATGGTCCGTGATCAACGTCCCCGGTGACGTACCGGTCATATCATGACCAGTGTTGTCACCGGATAATGACCGTATGGCGGATGCCAAATGGTCCGGCATTGGTTGATGTCCTTGACCAATGCCATCGGGCAAAGACCGGCTGACGGGTGTCGCAATATGGTCTGATGTTGACCGACTGTCTAAGAGACTTAGCATAGTACGGTCGCGATCGTGCCCGATACCCGGTGACTGATACTGCAACTATCATCCATGATCTGCGAAGTCACCGGGTATTTATCCACTCTTGTTTCTGCGACCATCATGTAGTCGAATATATATAAAAACAAGAGCAAAGCATATTCAACCATAAACTGGTCACAGACCAGATTATCATACGGCACATAAAATCATTATTTGACCATAATGAAAATTATAATAATACTGCCGTAGATCATAAATTAAACAAAAGTTTAATTCAAAACAGATGAAAAATAAAATGACGATCAATTAGATTGTCATACGAAACGTTAAAATCATTATTGCACACAATGGCAAATGATAAACAATCTGTCAATAGAAGAACACGCTTTGCACGATCTCGTAACACATTAGAAGAACATGCTTTGCACGTTCTAGCAATGTATTATAAGAGCACGTTTTGCACGTGGTCGTTCGCGCCTGAAAACACCCAGCATGGTAGAAATAAACCATTGTTCGATAAAAACAAGCATGGCTTACCTTTTACAAATGAAACAAAATCCATTAAATCCACACAAATTAATCCGAATGAGAAATAAAAAGATAAATAACACAATTTATCTATTCAAAACCCCAATCAACCAAGTGAAAAACAATATTTTAATTCAGAGCTGTAAAAGACACGTATACACCTGGTTGATCCGGAAAGAATATTGAGGGTTGGTTACCGATTTTTGGCTAGGTTGCATTGCACTATGTTTAACCTGGCCTGTATTACGGTATTGAGGTGGCGGATTCCCAGTTAAAATTCCGGATGAGTTATTTCCCCTTGGAAAGTATAAGCATACGATAACAGGTCAGTATTTATGACATTAAAATAAGGGTTAAATCTTTTCATAAATCCACTGTAGGTTGAAAAGAATTGTGCTAAATGGCCTGTTTAGACTGGGACAACGCTTTAAACATATGTAATGATTCAAGTTTCAAGTTTTTCTATTACATGTCTCATACTTTTGTTTTGTTAGACCTCTGCAGTGTACGCTGTAATTGAACTAAGAGTAAAGCTATGGACAGCTGTGTTTAAGGAATGAGCAGTTGACCGGGGATGAAAAGTGTCTTGCACATCTTAATGGTGATAATATATATATATGAAGTTTTAATGTAATCCCTTCATCGAAAAATGTCAAAGAAGTTTTTTTGACATACATTTTATGCATAAACACTTACTGAGTGATGACAATATGAGGGAATGTTTTAAGACAAAGGACTCACTATACCTCACTATCAGACATTTCGCTGAAGACATCCTTGTCCAGCTCAATGACCTTCTTCGTGTAGCCGAGACCTATAGTATCTTCAAGAGCCTGTATGCACTGGTCAATGTTGGAGGCAGCATCCGAGTGTACAGATACCTGCACTGTCTCTGGGACTCTCTGGGCCTGGCTTTTAATGTCTTTTGTGTTAACCTTTGGCTTGCTGCCTACTCCTTTAAGCTTCTCCACTGCAATTTTGAACATATTACAAACAATGCAATTTTAAATGGGATAAACAGACCATTTCAAAAGGCACCTTTTAGCTACCTATAATTAAAACCAGTTGAGATTTTTACAATTTAATAATTCATGTTTCAAACAAGAGACAAAATTGTCACAAAACCAGGTTTTCATTGTGAAAAAAAATCTGATAAAGGGAGAAAACTCAAACTGAACTTTTGAAATGAACAAACAAAATTAACCCCCTTTGTAAGTTTGTTTTTAAAAAAAATCTATTTTTAGTCGTGGCTACCTTGACATTGGAGATATTGACGTGATTCTTTCGTGCGACACACCGTCCCATGATGGTGAACAAATGTGCCAAATGATTTCAAAATCTCACAATGAATGACATAGTTATGGCCAGGACAAGCTCATTTATGGCCATTTTTGACCTTTGAACTCAAAGTGTGACCTTGACCTTGGAGATATCGACGTAATTATTTCGCGCGACACACTGTCCAATGATGGTGAACAAATGTGCCAAATGATTTTAAAATCTGACAATGAACGACATAGTTATGGCCCGGACAAGCTTGTTCCGCCCGCCCGCCAGCCAGCCCGCCCGCATTCGCCAATCTTATAACCAGTTTTTTCCTTCGGAAAACCTGGTTAAAAACCTGGTTAAATATCATTGAGATTAGTTTACGAGTCATTACTTACTAACAAATGTTTACATAAATGGCCACCAAGCAGGGACCATGCATTCTGCTTTGTTGTTTGAGTCTTAAGGCTCTTAGCCAATTTGTTACAATTTAAATTTACTGTACAGTGGAATCACAGATATACTAAATGGCTGTATTTTACAAAGAACTGTAACAGTCTTATAATTTTGCCATCCTAATTTAATGCTAAAATAATGCCATGCAACTTTGACAGCAAGAGGGCCAAACGACCTACTAATTTCACCTGGGACACTAAAGAACTAAACTGTACTTAGCAGGAAGTAATAACAAGGTTTGAAAATAGACTTTTGAGAAAATGGTCGAAACACATGGCAGTTATTTAATAAACCATTATTGTCTATCTTGGCCCAAATATCATAACCATGCAATTCTTGAATATTTTTAGTAAGTACTACGATAAGTGTGTCAAATATGTGGCTTCCAGAGATTTAAATTTAGCCATTAAAGGTTAAATTTGACCTAGTGAACTAGTTTTTTGACCCCAAAAGATTCAGTTTAAAATTCATCCAAGGTATAATTGGGATGAATGTTCTGACAAAGTTTCATGTAGACAAAGCAATTAATGTGTCCCGAGTTCTCTCAAGCGTTTCCTTTAATCTTACCTAGCCTAACAGAGTTTGTTTTTTTTACCTCTTGTGACATAGTTTCAAACTCATGAGATACCAATGAAGCAACTGACCAAGTTTCATGGAGATTGGGAAATACATTTTACATCTTTAATTTAACAAAATGACCTAGAATTTGTACCCACATGATACAAGATATCTTAAAGATATCATTAACACAAATGTTATGACCAAGTTTTATGAAGATTGGGCAATAAAAAAAGTTTGTAGTATGTTGACAAACTTCTTCCTTGATTTGACTTACATTCCTAGTTTTCGAACATGCAAACAAGTTATAAGGAAAATGCAAATAGATACTATTATCCTATTACATTTAAATGTGTGAGGAAATCATCTAAGCAACTCCTTAACCTCTTAGGGTGACAGCAGCTATTAAGTAGTGACACACAAGGTATCTATATTTTTGGAAGATTGCATAATGAAGGCAGTCTAATTTGACACAATTTTTAACAGTATACTACAATCAAAGTTCATCTCTAAATTACAAAGAAAAGCTGTGTATTCTAATACATACATGCCATAATTTTTCAGACCAATTCCGGGACATTGAGTTAAATTGTCCGGGACTTTTGCCGATTTTCCGGGACATGTATAAAATGTAGGGATATTTATAGACATATGCATTTTTGGTACGTTTTTTTGTTTCGCATCGTAAATTGCAAAAGTTCGAAAGCTTATCCGAAATACACTTGATCTATTAACATCAAATTAAACATTACTACTTCCGTTACAAGATACAAGCCACGTGTTTTCAGTGTAAGCGTTCTAAACATAGATGGTGACGTCACTGCGTTATTGTTATTAAGACCGGTGTGTAACGCGTTGTTGTTGATACGCCTTTATTCATTTATAACATTTATATAATAAAAAATACAACAATACAGTACCGTTAGATCGTCAACTCAAATCGATTCACAATACATACAACCAATCACAATAAAACAAATACAACAAAACAGTACCGGTAGATCGTCAACTTAAAATCCGGACAGTCACATTAGTGGTTAAACGTGCGAACATAAACTGCTTTTAATTTTTTACTCAGCGTTGTTGGACTTCAGATGTGTGAACAACTATCCTTTGCCCTTACGCAGCGGGAAATAATGACGTAGTAGATTAAAGTCAATTAACATCCACATTAAACAATGCCGCCTTTTCGGTTTGACCGCTAACGTGAGACAATCGATATGATAACAAGACCCCTGTTAATTGATCGATTTTTACACGTAGCGTAGTCTGCCTATTCGGGTAGGCATTGTCATGGAGACGCTGCAGATATACACGGATTCGAGGTGCAGTTAAGCCTAAGATAAGGTACATGTATATATGGATTTTGTAAATTCCGGGACATTTGACAGATTTCCGGGACAGCGGGACAAGTTCTTCATTTCAGGGACTGTCCCGGACAATCCGGGACGTATGGCATGTATGTCTAATATATAAAATTATGCAGTTAATATTTATATTTGTGATGTTACATGTTTAACAAGAGACTGCCAAGCAATATGGTCCCCTACCGGTGAAACTCCACCATTGTCAGTATTTAAAAAATGTATATTTGTTGCCATAGCAACCAGAATTCTTGACGTAGGAACAAAATGAAATGACATCCATAATCTCCATATTGCCATCTATGCATGTTTCAAGTTTCATGAAAAGATATGAAGAACTTGTAAAGTTATTGCAGGATCCAGAAAAGTGTGACGGACTGACAGTCAGACAGACAGAGCGCAAACCATAAGTCCCCTCGGGTTTCAACAGTAGGGGACAATAATGATTTATTTTTAAATACACTGTTACCAATTTACTATGATTATGAGTCAAGTTATACAGCGAGACTGAACTTTAATAGCAGTTATTTTCCTTTTTTAAGAAAAGTGCAATCATACAAGGAGAGGGATTATACATCAAGCTTGATCATGATTATAATGATAACTGCAGTGGAAAAGCAAATATTTGTATAATTGCAAGACTATTTCATTTTAGTTCAGTTTATATTAAACATTAAAACCATGTCTATACAAGTAGTTTAATTTTACGTCAGCAATAAATAAAATTTTAACTTTATTCCATGCAATACAAGTTAAATTTTAATTTAGCAAATAAAAATGCCTTTTTTAATTGCAAAACTATGGAAGATTGCAAATCTAGATAATTCCAGAGAATAGTATGGTGCAAGGAATTTTATATTACCAAAATCAATGACTCCAGCTAAATAACAAATAGACAATATAATTATTTAGGCAAAATAACACTTAACAAGGACATCTAACAACCTATCCTATTTCTTGTGACCTTGAATGGTCAAAAGAACCTTAACATGGAAAAAACACTAACCTGTTATTGACCCACTGACAGACAGTTGACCAGCCAAAGCCTATTCCAATAACCCCCACTAACATTTGGAAAAGCAAAAATAAATCCCGCAAGACTCTAGTGAAATAGTACTAACAGTCAGGTAATGTACAACATTAACTAACAGAATAACATGCATAATAAAGAGAACAAGAGATGTGTTCGTCAGAAACACAATGCCCCCTATTGTGCAGCTTTGATTTTTTTTTTACCTTTAACCTTGAAGGATGACCTTGACCTTCCACCACTCAAAATATGCAGCTTCATGAGAACGCTGCTTTCAATTTTTTTTTTTTGGGACCTTTGACCTTGAAGGATGACGTTGACCTTCCACCACTCAAAATGTGCATGCATGCCAAATATCAAGTTGCTATCTTCAATATTGAAAAAGTTATGGTCAATGTGAAAGTTTTCGGACGGACAGACGCCATATATTTGACATTTGACCTTGAAGGATGACCTTCACTTTCACCTTTCACCACTCAAAATGTTCATCTCCATGAGATAAACATGCATTCCAAATATCAAGTTGCTATCTTCAATAGTGAACAAGAGATATGTTTGTCAGAAACACAATACCCTATTGCGCCGCTTTGATTTTTATTTATTTTTTTACCTTTGACCTTGAAGGATGACCTTGACCTTCCACCACTCAAAATGTGCAGCTTCATGAGAACGCCACTTTGATTTTTTTTTACTTTTCTCCTTGAAGGATGACCTTGACCTTGAAGGATGACCTTGACCTTCCACCACTCAAAATGTGCAGCTTCATGATAACGCCACTTTGATTTTTTTTTTGACCTTTGACCTTGAAGGATGACCTTGCCTTGAAGGATGACCTTGACCTTTCACCACTCAAAATGTGCAGCTTCATGAGAACACCGCTTTGAATTTTTTTTTTGACCTTTGACCTTGAAGGATGACCTTGACCTTTAACTTTCACCACTCAAAATGTGCAGCTTCATGAGATACACATGCATGCCAAATATCAAGTTGCTTTCTTCAATATTGAAAAAGTTCTGGCCAATGTTTAAGTTTTCGGACGGACTGACGCCATATATTTTACATTTGACCTTAAAGGATGACCTTGACCTTTACCTTTCACCACTTAAAATGTTCAGCTCCATGAGATACACATGCATGCCAAATATCAAGTTGCTATCTTCAATAGTGAAAAAGTTATGGCCAATGTTAAAGTTTTTTTTCGGACGGACGGACAGACTGACATACACACATACTGACATACTGACTGATGGACAATTCAACTGCTATATGCCACCCTACCAAGGGCATAAAAAGTTATGGCCAATTTTAAGGTTTTGGGACGGACCGACAGACGCCATATATTAGACATTTGACCTTGAAGGATGACCTTGACCTTCACCTTTCACCACTCAAAATGTGCAGCTCCATGCACATGCATGCCAAATATCAAGTTGCTATCTTCAATATTGAACAAGTTATGGCCAATGTTAAAGTTTTCGGACAGACAGACGCCATATATTTGACATTTGACCTTGAAGGATGACCTTGACCTTTCACCACTCAAAATGTTCAGCTCCATGAGATACACATGCATGCCAATTATCAAGATGCTATCTTCAATAGTGAAAAAGTTATGGCTAATGTTAAAGTTTTTTCGGACGGACGGACAGACTAACTGACATACTGACTGACAGACAGTTCAACTGGTTTATGCCACACTACCGGGGGCATTAAAATACTCTTCTTATATTACTGGGTTCACCAGAAGTCCTCATTAAAAGTATTAGAGTTCCCAATAAAAGTATGTTTTTATACATAACAATGTATCACTAGCATAAGTATATACACATTATTTAAACTTTTACCATGTACTTTAAGAGAAAATATATTTTAAGTATGGTTTTCCTCTAATTTGAAAAAGTTTTTTCCATAATAGCACCAGAATCTTTTTAACATCTGTTATTGCTTGTACAATAGATATATTGTGTATAAACTTAATTGGTTTCTTTGGGTTCCAAATTTAATATTTTCCCTTGCCTATTGCTTTATGTTCTCAATTTGTTATTATTAACGCAAAACAAGAAATGATATCTAAACAAAATATACAGATTTGAGAAATCTAAGATTTTCGATTTTACATCTTTTCTTTACGAATATAAATCAGTAGCAGAATTTTGCATCATATTCATATGTCAGCACATTTTTACACATATAATTTTTTCTTTATTAATCATACATTTTTTGTATTGTTTGGTACTGCCTTTTTGTGTCAATATTAGAAACATCTATCTTATAATAGTTGGTTATCTTAAGAACTATAAGCACAACAATCCAGGCATTCATAAGGAGGAAAACAGCCAAAAGGCGGAGTAATCACACCCCTGATACTTACACAGACCGGCCAGCAACTTTCTCCCAGTAGAGGACATGTTTGTTATGGCTGCGGAGGTTTTGGCCTGCAGAGCAGAGAGGATGTCAGGTTGACTGGAGATCTTGGATGAGTGGACGAGCAGACGTACTTCCTTGACACTGGGGCTGTTATGGTGGCCAATAAAGTCATCTATAGCAGTAAATAGGCACTCAGCCACTGTATCAGCTGCCAGGGATTTGCGTCCTCCTCCTGTATGATAAAAGTGGCATACTATTGATTGTCAATTTTTTTAATAAAAAAACTGAATCAATACATGTAGCACTGGAAAATCCATAAGAATACAAACAAGAGGGCCATGATGGCCCTGAATCGCTCACCTGACTAACCTTGCTTCATGAACTTAAATTTTATTAGACACATATACAATCCCAAGCCAAATTTCATTAATTAATACATTCTGACAAAATTTCATTAAGACGTGATGAAAACTGTTACCTCTTTCATCTACACAAGGTTTTACTAGAATTGGCCCGGTGACCTAATTTTTGACCCCAGATGACCCATATACCATCCAAAATCAGATATTATCAAGAGAAACATTCTGACCATATTTCATTAAGATCATATGAAAACTATGACCTCTATTGTCTTCACAAAGTTTTTGATTTGACCTAGTGACCTTGTTTTTGACCCCAGATGACCCTAATACAATCCCAACCCAGATTTCATCAAGATTAATATTCTGGCCAAATTTCATAAAGATTTAATGAAAACTGTGACCTCTACTGTCTACAAAAGTTTTTTTTTTAATCTGACCTAGTTTTTGATCCTAGATGACCCAAATTCAATCCCAACCCAGATTTTAACAAGACAAACATTCTGACTATATTTCATTAAGGTCTGATGAAAACTGTGACCTTTATAGTATACACAAGGTTTTTCTATTATTTGACCTAGTGCCTAGTTGCTGACCCCAGATGACCCAAATACAATCCAAACAGGGTTCCCCTGGCCCAAAAATTTCTGTAGCCAACATTTTAGCCAAATGGAATTTTGTGAAGCCAAATTTTAGAAACTGTAGCCAAAGTTTTAGCAAAGCATTTGCAGGGGTCAAAGTTGGATATTTTGAAAATCCTGAACTTAAAGCTGGGGGCCAGGGGGCCGCAGGGCCCTCGGTGGGTCCAGGAGACAAGGGGGCCTCCGGCCCCCGGAAGCTCCTGGACTCGACGCATTTAAAGGGTGCCTGTACCTGTTCTGGTGATTCTATTTTCTTAAAAAAACAACATACACATATATTTAAAAATCTTCATGTATTTGATAAGGAACACACAAAAGTTAGTCAAAAGGCAATTCATTCACATGCACCCTCTGTCTGG
Source organism: Dreissena polymorpha (assembly GCF_020536995.1). NCBI lineage: Eukaryota > Metazoa > Mollusca > Bivalvia > Myida > Dreissenidae > Dreissena > Dreissena polymorpha. The sequence continues at coordinate 120,630,849 of NC_068356.1, read as the reverse complement.
CATGGACTCGACTGCAGGTGTTGCTTTTGAAGAACCCGGTTAAACCTGTAACAGTCGTTACAAATTATTATATTTTTCACACATACTTTTAAAAGTCAATAATACATGTTTAATAAATTCAGAATCAAATGTTTGTCACCATTTATATTCACAGAATCATGCTGCCAGAAGCCTCCACATACACCTAAGAAAATTGGGTATGGTGGCTTCTGCTCAACAGTTAAAATTGAAAATTTCAGCATGGGTTCCCCTAGTTTTTATCCCAATCGTTTTGTTTGAATGCTAAATAATTGTATCCCGGTGTGACCCAAATTTGACGTTGTAACGGTTACATGAAGCAACATTTAGCAAATAATTAAAGAAATAATGAAATGTTTAATAGCAAAAAATAATAATTTTAAACTCGGCTGTATTACTTTGAAATTCCAAGACAATAATCATCCATTTTATCGATAAACATAGAACATCGTCGAATTTAGGTGTCGTTGAATTTGGGTTACGGTAGGTTGCCCATATTTGTATTACAAAAATTAAAAAAAAACATTTCTTGCTGCTGGGCTAATATGTTGGGGACAATAAAACATTTTATTTAACTAAAAAAGACCTGTCCCAGTCAGCAAAAATGGCGTATTTGATCGTATTTTTAATTACACTTCAACACCGTTATTTCGAAGTCGTCGGGACCGTTAAAAAAACTTCGGATTAACGATAATTTGAAATAAACATTTGACTGACGACTTCTTTGATTCTGTAATAATAAAAGTTGTGGAATTCGCATGGTTCGGTTGCACGCTACTATTAATAATTGTTTTACTTAAAAACGTAAACTAGTCAGATGGCAATAGATTTCTACTTGTAACAAACGAAGGAATAAAACGATTCTTGTTCCTCTTTTTATGTTTGTTCTCTGAGTACAGAACATATTAAATATAATGAATATGCACTTATAATCAGAACATATAAAATATAACGAATAGCACAAATTGTCATAAATGTAAATACAGATGAATACATTTTCGGAAATGTATTAACATTTTTTGAAAATAAGACGCGATGTCTCTCTGAACACTAGACTTAGCAGCACTAAACTGGACGCGTGTAACATATTTCTCCAATGTGTCAAGGACATTGAGGCACTCACTTTCGCCCGTGTTTGCTCGCAGAAGGTAGAGTTTATATAAGGTGAATTTCATTGGACCACATTTACTCAGACCAAATGTAACACGTTAATTTGTTACTAAAGAATGCAAAACTACATAAATAGTAATTATCGGCTTTTGACGACATTATAAAATTAACGTCTACGCGCAGACGACAAAGGAGTAATTATCAGCTTTTGACGCGCCACGCCCAGACGACAAAGGTGTGAAATTTTGCTTACCGTTTTGCAGCTTTGACTTCGGATTAAAGATTGATGATTTGGTGCGAATTATATTGTCGGGACCGACAGAATCACTTCGAATTAACGAATTTTTCGGTTTAACGAAGTTCGGATTAACAATGAAATTTTACATTAAACAAAGAAGAACCAAATTCGGGACCGGAAAAATACATCGAAATAACGGTGACTTCGGATTATCGGTGTTCGAAATAACGGTGTTGAAGTGTACTGTTAAAATTCTTTTCCTGTTTTATGCTTTATTCAAAGGTCAAAATGTTTTAAAAGCTCACAATCAATGAATCATACGTTATTAATAAAAAAAATTGGTAAATTTGCTAGATCTATCTTGCCGATTTTTGATGCAAAACAACCTAAACAGTAAACTTTAGCAACAGAAAATACGACCAAATTCGGGGTGTTAGTTTAAAAAAATAAAAACCCTACCTGGTTGGTCTTGATGGTTATTATATTCTTTATGTGATTAGGGTCCTCTGCGTGGAGACGAAATGCCTTCTTCCCACAAGACTGATAATTCAGGGTTTTCTTACAAACTTCTCAAACCGCTTTTCCACAAGCTTCCAATTTTCTCAACCAGTTCACTCCCCGCCCGTAGACTACAGCGTAGTCTTTCTCGTGTAACCATTCCCAGCGCCACTTAAATTATGCACCTTCAAGATCTTTCACCTTATATCCAACAGGCAAGTATCTCGTTGCCATTTTTCTCAACTTAAGTCTAAACACAGCTTCCCATTCGGCATTAAATATACGAAAAAAAAACTCAAATTGATTTAAATCGGCAGCAATCTTTAATCTTTAATCAGATGTAATTGTTTATTTAAGCCGCTACGATGTACGATTTGTTTTCACATCAGTAATTTGTCTCGATGACTGGTGTTAATGCCCACTGCGTATCAATAACACGGCGATGTATTGAAGCACAGTCTACAGCTGAAAGCGGTTAATATCTGGGACGGCATGTCAGGAAAAAAATCAATACCGATAATTCGCATTGTTCAATAATTTAGCAACGATTAGTAACACTTATCCTTTATGGATTTTCATGAAATAAAAACCATAATAAAGAAAATTTTATTCTCTTTAATCTCATATATAAATTATTATAATACACTTAGTGAAAAACAATTAATTATGCTGTTAAATGTTTTTCTATTATTTGACCTAGTGACCTAGTTTTTGACCCCAGATGACCCATATACAATCCAAACCCAGATTTCATCAAGACAAACATTCTGACCAAATTTCATAAAGATTGGATGAAAAATGTGACCTCTATTGTCTACACAAAGTTTTTCTATTATTTGACCTAGTGACCTAGTTTTTGACCCCAGATGACCCAAATACAATCCAAACCCAGATTTCATCAAGATAAACATTTTGATCAAATTTCATAAAGATTGGATGAAAACTGTGACCTCCATTGTCTACACAAGGTTTTTCTATTATTTGACCAAGTGACCTAGTTTTTGACCCCAGATGACCCAAATACAATCCCAATCCAGATTTCATCAAGATAAACATTCTGAGCAAATTTCATAAAGATTGGATGAAAACTGTGACCTCTACTGTCTACATTAACAAATTGTTGAAGGATGCACACACGCACACACACCGGACGCCAGACATCACACGGTCACATAAGCTCACCATGTCACTTCGTGACAGGTGAGCTAAAAACTATATAAGCCATAGGAATATTAGCTGTTACAATTCATTTATATTAAATAATTTAGTCATAACATCATGACATTTTGTCTGGTGAGCCTGATTTATTGTAAGTCGGCAAGAAAATATTGCAATACAAAACTAAGAATTTTAGCAATCAAAGTAAAAATGGACTTACAGTGTAGGGCTTACAAGCTTGTACAAAAATTTATACCGTACATTCCCTGCCATAAATTGACCTTAAAACGCTCCCAAAATTGACCTTAAAAGTAAACTCGACTTATGGGTGTGGTACTAAATTAAAAAATAAAAATCCATATTTCGGACTGTTTTTTTTTTAAGTATAAAATCTCCGGAGCGGAGGAATTTTATGACTGTTTACGGTAAAGCCGACTCGTCTTTTACTTACATCCGCCAATAACAAAATACTCATGTTTCCATTTGTTTTTAATTTATTAATCTTCGTAAGAAGTCCAAATAAAAACATGTATAAATAACTTCATAAATATTAAACATTTGTGACATACGGTAAAGTGGCGAAAATCATACACAGCAATTAGTTGCATTGACACATCGTCTGTTGTCTACTAAGAACAATACCGGTAGATAAATCAAGCCGCTGACACTTGTACCCATTTAAATTTAATCCGTGTAAATACAAACTGTCAACAGGTGCAGGTGTCTTTATGCCACCAATTATCGCTTATCGGTCTTTTTGCTAAGATCAAAGTGTACAATGTAGTGTTGGCATCCTTTTGATCATTTGTCTTTATTGCGTCACGCCTAAAATAGTTATCCGCTAATAATATGCACAGCGGTTCTGTTACAAACTACTTCTGACCAATCAAAAATAATTACTCGATCGTTGGATACGCCCTCAACCAATCGTTATTTTTCAACTTCACACAGTATATTTTTTGATTGGATGAAGGTGTGGTTTTGTTGACTTATTCACAACTGTCACATAATTAACGCATAATCGTTTCGTAAATAAATAGATCTTATCGGAGTGAAGTTTTTATTCATTGTTTGATTATAATAAAATTACGCACTCACCCTTGATTATTAAAAAGTTTGATTGGACGTAATAAATACACAATCTACTTTGGATTATCAAGATGCCAAAATGGAAGCGTGTTGCTTACGATAATGCCTTCAAGATTCGGGTGATAGAATTTTGCTGAAACATCAAATAACTGTGCTGCTGAAAGTGAGTTCGGGGTCAGTGAAAAACTTGTACGTGACTGGCGTAAGTCGAAGGATAGAATTATAGATGGACCTAAGGGTCAGAAACGTCGGGTTGTTCGTTTAAGCCCATATGATGAATTAGAGACTGATCTTCTCAAATATTTATTGGAGTTGCGGGAAGGTGGCTTTGTTGTCAAAAGAAATGCCATTAGGACTAAGGCGTTACACTTGGCAAAGGATGCCAAATATTCCATCCAGAATGGCGTTTTTAAGGCATCGGCGGGTTGGTGCTCGCGTTTCATGAATAGGAAAGGACTGACTTTTCGTCAACGAACCCACAACGCCCAGAAACTGCCATTGGACGTTGAAAAATATGTGACATCCTTTCATCAATTTGTGATACGTGAACGAAAGGAGTTTGAGTTTGAACTCTCACAAATTGGATATATGGACTAAACGCCAATGTTTTTTGACTTACCAGGGAATGCAACTGTGAACAGGGTTGGTGAAAAGACAGTGTCATCAAAACATCTGGCAACAAGAAATCGCATTTCACCGTCATTCTGTCGTGTTTGGCTGACGGTACTAAGTTAAAACCGGCAGAAGTATTCAAAAGGAAAACGATGCCAAAGGAAAAATTTCCATCTGGATTATGTGTTTACGTGCAGCCTAAGGGCTGGGTCGATGAGACCATCTTGGATAAGTGGTTGAATGATGTGTGGTTTTCTCAGCCTGGAGGCCTTATTAATAAGAGATCGTTACTTGTGGGGGACATGTTTCGAGCTCATCTCACAGAGAAAATAAAAGGCCGTCTAAGGGAAAAGGGCACACGACAGGCTGTGATTCCCGGAGGGTGTACCTCACTGTTGCAACCATTGGATGTGTCATTAAATAAACCGTTTAAGGGTTAAGGGTCATGTGCGTGCCAGCTGGAATGAATGGATGGTAAACGGCCCCCGTGAAACCACCAAGGCTGGGAATCTGAAACGGCCAAGTCTTGTCACGGTATGTGAATGGATTGTTAGAGCTTGGAATGAGATTCCATCTGACATGGTGATGAGGGCGTTCCTCAAGTGTGGAATATCCAACTCTATGGACGGTAGTGAGGATGACGCTCTGTATGATGAATTTACGTCATCATCTTGTACACGTGTCGATGAAGAAAATGTGGAGTCTGATGACTCATATGTGTATGACAGTGCCTCGACTGATGAGCAAGTCAAGGAACTGTTCAACAGTGATGATGAAAGTGACTTTGAGGGATTTTAAGTGAACTGTGAAAAGTGATTTTTAAGGAACTGTTCAACAGTGATGATGAGAGTGACTTTAATGGATTTTAAGGGAACTGTAAAAAGTAAGCGATTATGTAATGTACCGATAGTTTCATTTGGATTTGTGAAATAAATATGTTCTAAATAATGAATGATATATGATTTTATATATATGATTTTGAACAATAAAATATATTTTTCATGACAATAAATGATAGAAATGTTACATGTTTTGTTTTATATTCTTATTATTAGTATCCAAATAAATGTCAACTGTCTGTGCAAAAGCACTCAGAACCATGACTAAAACGTCACTTAAACGTGTCTGAGATATTGAGAAAACTTACCCCCTGACTTATGGCAGAGTCAAGGCAAAAAACTAAGTTTTTCTAGCCCCATTATACCCCTCGACTTATGGCCGAGATAGACTTATGGCTGCGAATGTACGGTACTTAATACAGGTTTATTAATTTGCGCATGAAGAACTAAACAGATTATTAAAGAATATTGATTGTAGAGCTTGTGCTTATTTTATTACTTCAACTAAAGAAAGGTCATTTAGGTAACAAATAATACATTTACGTAATTTATTAAATTGTTTAGCGCTAACAAGCTTGTGCAAATTTTTGTTTGTTTGCTTGGGTCCATATCGTGCAGTTTAAAACAATATTTCAGCCTTAACATGGCAGTAATATTATTTAGAAGGTAGTTTATCAGTTCAACAAGAACATGTTATGCCAATAACTAAAAAGTGACCGACTTAAATCAGAGGCTGAGATAGAATGATGATTGAAATGATTACATGACCTACACCACCACAAAAAGTTTGAGGCTGGGCCCGGGATCCAACCCACAATCCTCAGATTTGTAGTCCAGCACTCAACCAACTGTACCAGACAACCAGATGTTCAAAAGTTAACTCTTTCCCACTCACAAAACAAAATGACTATATTCAACAGCATAAAACCAGAACAGCCTGCGAGTTACAGGTTTTATGCTGTTTGCTGCTTATAAATATCTTAAGGTTAGAAATGAAGCCTTTAACACATTATCTTGTAAGAAAAGTCTTAAATTTAATATTAAAAGAGATTGCAAATGATTCAATAAGCATTTCTGAGTGGTAAAAGGTTAAAATTTAAGCACCTTACTAACAAAAGTTTTTTTTACCTGATCCGAGTAGAGGGAATGCTACGGATGAGAGGTGACATTTCTCTGCCTGCTCCAGACACGTGAGCATTTTGGCCCGCCAGCCCGACAGTGAGTCCTGGTACACAACATGGATCACCTGGGGTGCAGCCAGCCCGTCGCTCTTTGTTATCACAACTCCGGCCTTCTGAAGGTCTCCCTCTGATGTAAAGGGGCAAGTTTAAGAACTGAACAATCAATAGTTTTCTAATAAAAATGTGTTTCACAGTTTATTAAGAAAGCATGGATGGTTTAAACCAAGATGTCTTGATAAGAATTTAGGAAAATGTCATAAGTTTGGGATCGATGCAACCCTGTATACTTATCAAATCAAATAGCTATTTGTCAATTTAGGCATTCACAAAATTTATTTTTTGGGGAGACGAAAAGCAAAATTTCAAACAAATTTTCAAATCATTTTTTGCTTTTCCTATCTTAACACAAAGAACAAGCAACAAAAGACACGAACAAAACAGACATCCAATCAAATTTATCTAACTGAAATAAGTGCCCACACTACTCACTCTTCTGTTGACATTCTGTGAGGATGTTGGGACACTTTTTGACAAGAGCCTGGGCTACTGCCCCATTCATGTCAAAGTTGGGCCCAACACTGTTCACTATGGCATCAGTCTTTGTACTCAGGATGTCCCCTATACACACACTCAGCTGCACTGGGCCCAACACACAACCTGTAACACAACATGGTATGCCATCATCTCCCATGTTCTCTTTATTCCAGTGATCAAAATAAGTACAATCCCTCTAGCCCTGCACTAGTAAATGTATAACTGTGCTTTTCCAAATTCTAGGTTTCACATAGTGGTGCTTATATAATTTCTTTAGAAAAGTAATAATCAATAATTAGGGCTTGCTTGGTCAACAGCTTATCTCATGACTTTAAAGTAAATGAAATAGTACTGAGAGTAATCTTATTTAAATATTTATTCTTGTAATAATAAATGTTCAATTTTTGTGTTGCTCTAGTCAGGTGAAATTTTATTTTCATAAACATGCCAGTAAACAAAATTTTCATTTGCATAAAAGAGCTTGAGTTAAATGAGAAGACTTCTGATATTTCTAATTACTTATTACTTTCACACCATCTCACAACTTATGCAGCAGAATGTTGAAAGTACAGTCTTCTGTATTAGATACCAGTATTCCAAATATCTTACAAGTATTTATAAATGGTAATATATAAAGCTGCATATCTCATAACCTTGTACACTGATACTGCAATAGTAAATTTGCTATTAATTGAATCATATAACTACCAATTGTTTCAGCACACACATGAAATGACTACCGTAAATCCACGAATATAATACGCCCTCGTGCATAATACGCACCCCCGAGTTTGGTCAAAATTTATAGGTAAAAATTGAAAATCCGAGTAAAATACGCACTAAAAAAATCAGTGTCCGAAATCGGCCATTTCCGAAAAAATGTGTCAATATATTTTTGTGCTGTGAAAATAGCAAATCAATTTGGTGTTGTCAACTATCTGTTACCCCAGTATATTGATCGGGATGTGTTATAGTGCTGTTGTTATGACAGTTGCATAATAAATATCTCTGTCTATTGTTTATATTACCATAGATTGTTACCGATAAATCACGGGCCCCTTGCTGACATCCGGGTCAAGCAGTCATAATTACAAAAGAAAGAAGCAGAGACGCTGTTTTTTGTTTTTACATTTAATTCAATTTGACAATATTCGGGACGATAATAATTATAATAATAATAAAGTAATAAGAAGACAAAATGGTTACTTCCGTTTTTATAGTTGTCTAGATGAATTACTTTTTCTTTTTTCGAGTTACAAACTCGATACTGTAATATAACTTAAAATACAATTAAACCGCTCGTGTTTTTCATGATCTAGTTAATTAAAATACGCTGCTGTCATTAAGGCTAGTTTGGGAGTAAAATAAAAATTAATTAATTATCACCTTTCAATATAATTAGGCAATCGGAAGACAGGTGTAATAGACTCTATTAGCATCATAAAACTAATTATTTAATTACCACTCTTTACTTCAGATATGGTAAATATGCGGTAGAAAGATAAATAGTGGTCAGCTAAGAAATATTTATTTACGGGTATTGTCAGTTGTTTTTTTCATTTGCTAATCTCTTTATACGACTTAGCGTCCAGTCGCTATTTTGTAGGCAGACGACGATATTAACTGTGTATTCAAAGTATACGGTGTCTGCGCATGGATGACCCAATATTTTCCGATAGCTCCTCCCGTTCTCACGTTTCATTCGACGTCATTTCATGTGTAAGCGAGCTCAATGTTGATTGGCCAGCTACCATGCGCACTTCAATAACAATAAGGTCAAGCGATGTCTCATAATCGGGTACAGACCGGGTTTCGTTTACTGTTCGAATTGCGAACACTTTCATTAAAACAAAGAGAAAAATATAGAAAACCAGTCTGATATAAATGGCGGATGTTTTCAATGAAATTTTACTAGATTTTTGCATTTTCACAAATAAGATTTTTATTGAGCCAAATTCTCAATATTTTCGCAAATGACTCAAATGGCGAACAACAGCGCGAGCCCTGTTGCACCCCTTTGATGTAATGGTGAAGTTCAAAATGGCTGCCGTGAAGCGAATAACAGCGATTAAGTTGAAAACTTGCACAGGAAAATTTTTGTTCTGCTCTAAACTCGTATTTTATACACACCCCCTACTTGAAGAAAAAATCGGCAGGTAAAAAAGTGCGTATTATATTCGTAGATTTACGGTAGTTAACACTTGTTGATCAGGGATTCAATTATTGGTAATTATTACACTGATAACCTATAGAAAACATCTGCATAGTACAATCTGTTCATTTAGAATCCTTATGCAAACAAACTTGAACAAGAAACCGTCGAAGACGGGTGATGCTCCCCAAAGGTTTTTTTGTCACAATATTGCACTATATATTCAGATAAAAGGAAACGTCTTGAGGGCACAGTAGTTGGGGGGACAAGAATTTTTTTATAGAAAATATCAAAGGGCCATAACTCTGTAAAAAATCATCCGACCAGAACCCGCTGATAATAGGCACATTTCCTCTTGGTAGTGAAGCTTCCCCATAAGTTTCATTGAATTCCGGTCATTAGTTGCTGAGAAATAGCCCGGACAAAAATTGTGCACGGACGGACAGACAGACACACACACGGACAGACCAAGCGGCGACTATATGCTCTATTTTGGGGGAGCATAAAAAAACAACATGAGAAATGCATAGCAATCTATGTTTGTCTACTATTTAATTGAAAATTGCGTACCATCTTTAACCATCTTGTACTTTGCTCCATCGTCAGATGGTGAGGCAGCTGCGCCGTCATTCTGGAAGTTTCTGTTCAACCTTGCCTCCCTTCCCTGGGCTTTCAGGTGACACATCCTGTAGGCCTGCCATAACAATGTACAAGCTTTAATGTAATGTCAGGGGCTTCAGGTGACACATCCTGTAGGCCTGCCATAACAATGTACAGGCTTTAATGTAATGTCAGGGGCTGCAGGTGAGACATCCTGTAGTCCTGCCATAACAATGTACAGACTTTAATGTAATGTCAGGGGCTTCAGGTGACACATCCTGTAGGCCTGCCATAACAATGTAAGGCTTTAATGTAATGTCAGAGGCTTCTGGTGACACATCCTGTAGGCCTGCCATAACAATGTACAGGCTTTAATGTAATGTCAGGGGCTTCAGGGCCCGTATTTACCAAACAATTCTTAGACTTAAGTCTTAGAATAAAGAAAATTCTTAAAATTAGAATATTCAAGAATTTCTTTAACTATGAGTCAAACTCTACAGTAAACATCTCTATCTATATTATTCTTCATATAGAACATTGTATTAATGACATAATCACCAGTGGAGGCTAGAGATGTAACGATTCGGTTCGATGCATCGAAAAACCGGTTCAACGCCGCCAATTCGATTTCGATACCTATACGGCCAATTTCGATTCGATTCACTGCAATCCCGATTGATCCGCATTTTAAACCTTACTTTCCAAATCCGTGGTCTAAACGTTCTCGTCATTTGTAATACGTCTTGTGATTGGTCAATAGCAAATATGGCATCCAATGAATGAATGAATAACATGCTGAGCATTACATCAGCCGGTAAAATGGCTTCTTCAACCACGAATAAGACGCACCGTCAACATTAAAATAAAAAGTATGGGAACATTTTGGGTTTCGCGAAGGTTCTGATGCAAAGGCAACTTGCAAAACTTGTTTTGTTGACGTAAGTTACCCATTTGGTTTGTTCACTTAACTGTGTGCATTCTGTTAAGAAGTCAACTGGAAGTTGTTTATATACTTACCTGTTTTGTTCTGTTTTTTTTGCTGGTAAACACATGTGATACATTGTGCATTTTATGTTATTTAAGAATAACTCCACAGGAAGATTTGTTCAATAAAATTGTTACTTAAAAACAATGTTTGCGTTTTTAAATTTTATTTAAAAATTAAACACTTTAAATGTACAACATAATAAGTTTATAACAAATACCAAACATATTAATTCATGCTCTGGACAAACCAAACATGAAATAGTTTGCAAAATAAGCATCAAATAGTTTAATTTGAATCGAATCGAAAATAATCGTATCGGACCATTTGGTATCGAAATCGAATCGAATGAAGGGTGAATCGTTACAGCTCTAGTGGAGGCCTGTATATATTCAAAAACTTAACACATTTTTTCTTGTTCTAAGTCTATTCTTTATTCTTAAGTCTAAGAATCGGTTGGTGAATACGGGCCCTGGTGACACATCCTGTAGGCCTGCAATAACAATATACAGGCTTTAATGTAATGTCAGGGGCTTCATTGAGACTTCAGAAGCTGGGCATACATTAATAGGCCCTCACTTTTAATCAGCTTCTATTATTAAAATTGAGAGAATATTTGATAATCTATCTAAACTTACATATTTTCTTTTCATTTCATGCTTTTCCACTTACAGTACATTTTTAATTGATTAAATTTTTTATTACATGTTCATGTTGTGGAAATTTTTCTATGATGTCATAATGTCATTCCACAGTGAAAAAGTAAAAAATTTCAATAAATAAAATAACTTTTGAATAGTAAGATCATTTAAAACAGTATTGTCTACCAATTATTTTTTTCTTTCCAAAATGTGATGGTTAACTTAATTCTGTTTGACAGAAACTAATCAGTTAGTGGAAGTACTTGGGTGCATTTCATTTTACAAACAAATTGGCAATAGTAGTGCACAAGACCTTAAATGACATTTTGCTCTTTTATTTAATTGAAGTTTGGTAAAATACCTGTGAAATTTGATGGTGGGCATAATTTGATGGTTGGTATACATATGTAATTTGATGGAGGGCATAATTTGATAGTGGGTATAATGCCAAGTGTTTGTCATGGTGAGTACCTGTTGTGCCTCAGTATCCTTGCTGTACATGACAAAGCGGACATGCCTGAGGGAAGCCTTGGGGTTGTTGGCCGCCCAGTCCAGCACGGTGTCGTACATGCACTTGGCTGTTATGTTCTTGGGGTAGTTGAGGTATCCAGTGCCGAGGGCTGGTATGGCAATTGAGCGGAGGTTCTTGGAATTGGCCAGCTTTAACACACGTTGAAGTGTGTCTATGAGATCCTGAAAGATATCAACAAATGTACATCATGGCATGGTAAATATAACAAGCAAATTCGTTGAATTGATATCCCCCGCCAATATGCTTCTGGACACAAAAGTATTATACACTGCAACGCCGATATATCGCGGACTGTTATATCGCGCTGTCCAATATATCCAGCTTTGGCTATGGCTCCCGAAAATCCGACGAGCATGATCACTAAATGACATGTTTTAATCTGAGAATTCGCTAACTTAAGCAAAAAACCGGTTCTAGCTAGTATTAACACCCTATATGTCGCGGCTTACTAAGCGTGAAAAAGTCGATAAGTGACAGTGTTGTGTACACACGGCTGGGGTTGTTTTTAACACTTAACAAATAACCAATTAGTGTCATTTCAAAGGTAATAATGGCAGTTTACTGGTATATAAATCGTTAAATTTCGGTACTGGTCATGAATGTCTTTGTTCTGATAAAAAGCGCGCGAAAATTGGCTTGGGTGTATTTATTTCTAAACAAAAGTTTCGTAGCGGGTACAACATTGAGATAATTTTATTTCCATTAAAAGTTTCGTTGTAAATTTCAACTAAAGTACTGCGGTATCTCGCGAATTATGTGGCATTGACATTTCCTCTTAATAAAATATAATTCAAACACGCTGTATCGTTACCATTACGCTGTTTCAGTTCCTTCATAAGGACTATTTATAAGCGTAAATTCGAATATATGCACAATTATATTTTATACGTTTTTTTTTACAGCAAGAATTCTTGTTTTGAACTGTTTCACGAGCGATCGTACATGAAAATGAAAAATATAATTTACATTTTGGTTTTTATGATAAATAAAGATACATATGTAGTTATGAAAAATGTTTATTGTAGAATTGGTTTGCAATTATCACTATACAAATATGTAGTAGCGCCGTATATAAAATGAAAACACTGGGGAAATTTGACAAATTAACCGCAAAACAATTTAGTTAGACATTTCTCGAGTTATATCGCGCGCCAGATATATCGCGCTCGCGATCTTTGGACCCCAACAACCGCGATATATCGCCGTTGCAGTGTATTTGACACTCAAAAAAGCATTTTTTCAAGATACATGACTCCGTTATTAACAGATGGTGTACAATGCCATTTGGGGTGCATCATCCTCTTATCCATATATATACTCATACCAAGTTTCAATGAAATCCGCCAAAGCACGTCCAAGATATGGCTCCGGACACACACAAAAAGCATCTTTTCAAGATACAAAGGGCCATAACTCTGTTATTAACTGATGGTGTACAATGCCATTTGACGTGCATCATCCTCTTATCCATATACATACTCATACCAAGTTTCAATGAAATCCGCCAAAGCACTTCCAAGATATGGCTCCGGACACACACAAAAAGCATTTTTTCAAGATACAAGGGTCATAACTCTGTTATTTACTGATGGTGTACAATGCCATTTGGCGTGCATCATCCTCTTATCCATATCAGGGCTAGCGCTGGCCCAAAATATCTTTGAGCCACCCAGATCTAGGGGGGTCCGGGGGCATGCCCCCCCGAAAAATTTTTGGATCCTGGATTATCTGTGGTGCGTTTTGGGCCTATTGCCAACCAGTTTTTGTTTGTTTAAAATAACAATATATACAAGCACATGTCACATCTAATAATATACAGCACATCACAATTTTCATAGTTATAGAGATATTTTCATACCGCACATTTTTAACAACATGATGAATGGCATGTAAAATACAAGCATACATTTCATTCACAAAATACATTGCAAACAAATCCTGCTATACACAGAGAACAAAGTCATGACATGTATCATTATTATATCATTATTATTCTGCGCTGTTTTTTACAAGGATACAGTTTGTAGATCACTTTAAAGTCAACATCTTTGCAGTCTTTTCCTTCAATTGAGATTTTCATGAGATGTTCCAAATTTTGTAGACGATATGAATTACTGTTCCTATGTGTTACAAATTCGTAACTTTAATTAAACTTTAATTGCAATTAAACCGCGCGTGTTGTTCACGTTTTCCTTTGATTAAAATACGCCGCTGTTAGTAAGCATAGTGTGTGAGTAAAACGATCAAATTAATTAATAATCACCTTTTCATCGGCAGAAAGTTGTAACATCAACGACATAGAACTAATTATTTAATTATCACTCTTTAATTTAGATCGATAGTCAGCCTGGAAATAATTAATTTATGGTCACGCTTATTTTCATTTTTAATCTTATAATACGACATTTGCGACCGGCCGCTATTTTGTTTGCAGACGACAATATTAACTGTGTATTCAAAGCTCCACCCATTTTTACGTTTCATTCAACAACGTCATTTCATGTGTAAGCGAACTCAGTTTTGATTGGCCAGCTACCATGTGCACTTCAATAACAATAAGCGATGTCTCGATACAGGTGCAGACCGGTTTTCGTTCACTGTTCAAATTGCGAATACTTTCATCGAAACAAAGAGAAAAATATAGAAAACCAGTTTCGGGTTAAAATGGCGGCGGTTTTCAATGAAATTGTACGAGATTTTAGCATTTTCCAATCGGATTTTTCTTGAGCCAAATTCTCAATATTTTCGCAAATGGCTCAAGTGGCGAACAACAGCGCGAGCCCTGCATATACAAACTCATACCAAGTTTCAATGAAATCCGCCAAAGCACTTCCAAGATATGGCTCCGGACGAACGGAAAGACGGAGGGACAGACGGACAACGCCAAAACAATATCCGATAACAATTAGAAAGTTGTATACTAACTGTTTAGTAAGCCACATACAGTATACGCAAAATTAAAATGTCAAAAAAGTAATTTAAAGTTATTAAGGTATATAAAACAAGAGCAGTATAAAGACAAGCTCAACTGTTCTTCTGCTTGATAGTGTAAGTATTCGTCACCTCATAAAATGACCACACAATTGTAAATTGAACATATATAGCAGTCATACAGGACATTTTAAACATTTTAAATGGAAACTTAAAGCTGAAAATCTATTAAATAAAACAAGAAATGTAACCATGAAAATAATTCTGATTCTGAATAAATTTAGGTGAATTAAATTTACTTTGCAAGCAAATTTAGCATACTGTAACTATTCCAAAAGCATTATGCAGTTGTTGACGCTGATATTTAGGTGAAGAGTGTACATCTGACTATTTTGTGAATAGTCGAGCTAATAGCATACATGCCATATGTCCCGCATTGTCCGGGATTGTCCCGGAAAAGAAGATCGTGTCCCGCAGTCCAGGAAATTTGTCAAATGTCCCGGATTTTACAAAATTCATAAATACATGTACCTTTTCATAGGCTTAACTGTACATGTAGTCTGTGTTCCCACTAATCTGCAGCGTCTCCATGACAATGCTTACTCGAATAGGTGACTACACTACATGTATGTGTCAAAATCGATCAATTAACAGGGGTCCTGTAATCATATCGATTGTCTCATGTTCGCAGTCAAACCGAAAAGACGGCATTGTTTAATGTGGTTGTTAATTGGCTTCAATATACTACGTTATAATTTCCCTCTGCGTAAGGGCAAAGGAGTTGTTCACATATCTGAAGATTCGTGCGGTTGTAAATTAGTCATGCGTGAATAACCCCGTGTAAATATCAATCTATAGCTTCAGTGGCTGTGTTATTCCAAGCAAACTTATCGGTCCTTATTGTGTACTCCCCCACGATAAAATCGTGGACAGTTACTTCGGAGACTTTTGATGAAAACATCGATGTTGTCCTCGTTGAAATTGTGCATTTCATGCATAATTTGGTTATATCAAAACATTATTTTTTACGCGAGATTAAATTACAAAAACAACAACACACAATGTGTATCTTTGTCGTCTTTAAGATAATTAATTATTGAAACAATTACTGTAACATATACTAATAAAACATAATTCGAATCGCCTATTAGGCAGATATATTAAAAGATTTTATGTTGCTAGGCGCACCGGCCGCTTACATCATTTCATCACGATGGCTTTAAAGAAAATAAATTGTGACTCGGCAAAAATGGCATATAAAGATCGATTTAACGATGGAGATTGTACACTAAGAAAATACTAATGCCTGTGATAATCAACGATGCATAAAATCGTTTTAGATGCTAACAACATATTTATTAGTAATGTACTCAATTTACGATGAGACAAAAAATTCGTACCAAAAAATGCATAATATATGTCTTTATATATCGCTATATGTATACATGTCCCGGAAAATCGGCAAATGTCCCGGAAAATTGAGCTCAATGTCCCGGAATCGGTCTGAAAATTTATGGCATGTATGCTAATAGACATAGCTAATGTTTATATGAGATTCATTTCATTTAATTATTACAATGTACTAAAAGTAAGCTGCTGGAGATAAAACAAACAGATGAACAAATGCTTTAAATCACATTATTCCATCCATGTTTTTGATGTCTTAATGTTAATTAATCTGTTACAAGCAGTTTACACCAAATATATCTAACAAAGTTCACCATATTAAATTCAAACTACAAAGCCAGTACCTTTTCAGCAGTAGACATCTCCTCATATCTTGGCAGTACGGTCAGGAACACTGTCTTGCAAGGCAGCTTGCCTCCAGAGATATCAGCAATCTTGCCCACTTGAAGCTCATTGTTGTACTTCTGCTTACAATCATTCTGTAAAGCAAGAACATTTTATTAATTTGTAATTTTCCAAAAGAGCTGGCTCAAGCTGAGGCGCTCGATTATTCTTCCGCTTTGATGTATAATCTTAATTTTCAGTCAGTCATCGAATGTAATGATCCCAAAGACGTTGAAGTTGAATAACTGTGGTAGTCATTCAGTTTTTTGTAAACATAAAACTGAAAAATGGTAAAGTATAACTAAATATGTAATTTTGCCAAGAAACCTGATTTTCAACTAATTACAACAACTAATTACCACTTAATTTAGCTGAATTCATTTAATTTTAATGCAATATCTGCATGTAAGCCACTACACACACAGTTACAGCACAATACCTCCTAAATTCAAGTTATTAAGTGGATTTTTTTTTCTATTTTCAGTTTAAATGACCTAAAACCAACTGGCCAAAATGCAATCCAACCCCTGGTCTGCATGTACATTGTACATAAAAACAAAATTTCAGGCTGAAACACTTTTCTATTTTTTTTTTAAAGTTAGCCAAATGATTTATCTATTTTAAACAAAAGCACCTTGACAGAACTGCACCCAAAATGCATTCCCATGCTAGGTCAGCTAAGTATAGGAGGTGTGGCAACAAATGCTTACCTGAATTTCCAAGTACACAAAGTACATTTAAAGCAGGGTTCCAAGCTTTTTTTATGAACAAAATTCCCTGATTTTTCCCTCATGGAAAATAAAAATCCCAGGATCATAATTTCGCCCTATTTCTTGTTTTAGACACCCTCAATAAATAGCAGTTGCAGACATAACTAAGCTACATGTATACTACAAAGCCACCATAGCCAAGCAGAGGAATCGATTTGCTGTTTTAATTGTATGGACTTCTCAACACAAGTCGGGAAAGTCTGACCAAACAAAATTCCCTGATTTTTTCCCAAATTCCCTGACTGGAAAAAGTAAAAGTATTTTTCCAGGTTTTCCAAGATTTTCAGGTTGGCTGGGAACCCTGATTTAAAGGCATAATTCTGCAGGTAAGAGTTATGTTTCTTGGTCAGTGACCTCCCATGAGGATCCGAAAGAATGTGTTAAGATTTCATTGAATTTATGTCGTAGTTACAGAAATAAGTCTTTGCTGTATGCAAGTAAGTAAATATATAGATACATGAAGTCGTTGAACACAAATAATATCCAGCATTGTCAAAGTAGGAAAATGGGGAATAATTCTGCTAAATTGCAGGCAAAAAATATGCAAACTTTGTCAGTAACTTAAAATAACCCGAACACACAAGTGAAGTTTCATGTGAAAACCTGAAGTAGAAACAGTGGCATACAGATCTCGCACTTTTATGTCAACCAAATTTTTAAGTACAGAAAGGAGGTATAAATCTGCAAAATTGCTGACCAGAAATATGGACTTTAGTCAGTTATCTCACATTATGACTCCGAACACAAGTGTGAAGTTTCAATTGAATACCTGTAGCGGAAATAGTGAAAAAGCAATGTTGCACATTTACCTTAACCAGAGCATTACTTAGAAGCAAATACAGACATGTGGGTGAGAAGAACAGCTCGTACCATTCAGGTTATAGTCGACTTAAAAAAACTATTTTGATTAAAGAGTATTCTAATTATTTCAATGGTATTCTGTAAAGACCATAGTCCATTTCTGTTTTTATCCCCACACTCCAAATTGGAGGGGGGGAATTATGTGGTTATTTCCGCCGTCTGTCTGTCCGTCCTTAGAACCTTGAAACGTAAGCTCATTGGTAGCTATGAGCATATGTGCGACAGTGCACTATTTGGAATTTTGATCTGACCCCTGGGTCAAAAGCTGCGGCGTGGGGATACGCGTCGGCCACGGCTGCGCCATTTCTAGTTTTAATTTGGTGTGGTCTTCTTTAAAAAACAGCTATTATGTTCTTAAGAAGCAATTTTGAACAAGAGATGTGTTTGTGAGAAACACAATGCCCCCTATTGCGCCGCTTTGAAGCCATATATTTGACCTTTGACCTTGAAGGATGACCTTGACCTTTCACCACTCAAAATGTGCAGCTTCATGAGATACACATGCATGCCAAATATCAAGTTGCTATCTTCAATATTGCAAAAGTTATCGCAAAACTTTAACCAAGGTTAAAGTTTTGGGACACACACAATGAATGACAGACAGACAGGCCAAAAACAATATGCCCCCAATCTTTCGATCCGGGGGCATAAAAATCTTCATGCTGAAAATGATTCAAAATATAACATGTCCAGAAATACATCTCTGACCAACAGGCATCACAGTTTTTCTAAATAACTTAACATATTGGCAATCATATGTTTTTGCTTAGTCAACACTAAAGCACTCTCAACAAATGCTCTCTATGCACATTCCATTCGACAAGATGATCTGTCATTGTGTACAAAGGACATTCATAGGGCAAATTATCTATCAAATTTTGCAGAACAGCCAACATCTATTTTAAAAGGCATGCAATTCTGCCTTACCTGGAGAGATGGTCCACCATTCTGTAGGAGAGACTTGCATATTTCACTGCGGGTGAGGTTCATATCAGAGGACACCGTACATAACAGGGAATCCACCTGGGAAAACAAAACAATACACCAATATGGAAGAAAAAATTTGATGTTTTTTTTCTACAACTAAGAAATTATGACTGGTATTGTGAAACAGGGGTTTCTGCAACTCATAGACCAAATTGCTTATATCCAGACAAAAAGGGCTTGTTTTATTTTAATCAACATTACTGAGCATTAATGCATGGAGAAGCTTTCAAAATTTTACATGACACTATTTGGACATGTGTGATTAAATTTCATCTGAGGGAAAACTATGAGGGCTCCACTATTATACAGTCAGTGTTTTCACAATCAGTAAAATATAGTACATTTCACAGTTTAGATATAACAGAACAGATGACAATCTATGGTGAACTTACCTGTACAAATAGCATACTCATATGAATAGTCACCGGCAAGGCATTTTTTAATTCTAGCAGTGTAGACGGGTTAAATCACCTCAGAAAATTTCTTTCATTGATGCAGTTTTTAAAAAAATATAGAATTTACACCTTTCAGTTACATTATGAGTAAGTTATCTGAAATTTGGTTTTCAGACACATATTTTTATAATATTTGAAGGCTAGAGCCCCTTCCCTGAATCTTACAAAAACCCTGACTGGATAAAGCTTCTTACCTTTTGTGTTGATAGATCTTCAACAACCAGCTCTATTTTCATTCCACCATTCAAAAAATCTGCAATAGAACAACAACAACGCAATGTTTCAATCCCTACAAAGATTATATAATAGATAGTCTCAGGTAAAAGAGAATAAGAACAAACTGCCTGTATGCATCACAATACTTTTTCCACTAACAAAAACCAGCCTTCTAAAATAACAACAGAAAACTGAATGCTAAACTAATTCTTTTTACAAAAATAGGACATATGCCATAAGTAGCCAGCATAGCTCTTGCCCAGCCTGTGCATTTGCAGTCTTGTCAGGCGCTTTGCTGTCTGCTGAAAAATCAGGCTATGTTTAATAATCTCATTAATAGACCAAGTAGTTCCTGACCAGACTACGCTTATGTGAATGGCATAAGACCCATTTGTTCATGATGCTGCACATATACTGATTGTTTCTTTACATGAGACATAATATTGATTAACAGCCAAGAGTGTGTTCAGATCCTTTAAAACATGTATAGTCTATATGTAGGTTTATTAAGAATAGAAATGGAATAAAATAGAAATTGGATGTAGCCTATAGTCACCTGTTGAGAGAGGTCCCTGACTAGCACTGCCATACAGTCGCATACGCTCGTGTTCCTCAAAGGCCTGAAAGACATAAATTGTTATGTTGATGTTAGACATAAATTGTTATGTTGATGTAAGACATAAATTTTTATGTTGATGTCGAAACAACTAAAGATATGTTCCCTAAAATAAATATATATCCTGTACACTTAGAAGTATGTGTTTTTTTACCATTCTAGTTGTCTTTGCGAATAGTGTACAGTTTATATAAATATTTACCTGACATTAAATATTTTTCATCCAGAAACTTTGAAACTTAAATATCACCTTTATTGTGGCTGTGTCGCATTTCATCTCATCAAATCACCAGGAATAGCTTCCGTATTCCTCTCATTTTTCCCCACACATCTTTGGTTGTATTTGTGTTCTATCTAATTTTATACAATCCCTATCAGAAAAATTTCTTCAATACACTCTCAAGTAATTCCATACTCATCAAGATTATCTTTGTGTCCGATCGCATTTGATCAAATCGCTGTCCAATACAAAGCTTTAATACAACTTCCTGTTAAACTTCATACCAGGTACCCTTCTTGATTGCTTTTGTGTATACTCCCATCTTATCTTAGCACCATTAGGGGAAACCTTCCGTACAACTGCCACCGCACACCTTTTCCAATGCTATTAGGGGAATATCTTTAGTCTTACTCCCAGTACCCACCTTGACTGTGTCGGTGTCCTTGCTGTAGAGCAGAATGTTGACCTCCTGGAGACTGGTTGCCGTATAGCTGCTGTCAAACTCCACCACAGTCCCGTACATGAGGCTGGCCACCGTCTCACGCGGGTAACCAAGGTAACCACCTGTGCCCATGCTCGTAAACACAATGGACTTCTTGGAATGTCGGTCCGCCTTCCGCAAACACTCCAGCATGAAATCTCGCAGCACCTTATGCAGCAAACAGTACAAGAATGATATACTGAAGATTTTTTTCATTCCTTGGTTTAATGGCGAGTTAACATTTTCTAGGGTTTAGCTTAACTGGGGCTTTTTGACCTACAAAACCTTATCAATTGATTCATTGAAATGATAGTATAACATAATTTTGTGGTGGATGGGCATTTACAATCATGCTCTATAATTACAACAAATAAAGGTAATCATAGTTCATTGACTGATAAAGACACATATGGGTATTAAAACTTCAAATTGATTACATGAACAAAGCCCGACACTACTTACTTTGCATCCATTGCTGCTAGCTTCTTTCCAGGTAGGTAGAGTGGTGAGGTAGATCTGCTCACATTTGAGCTGGCCCCCGCCTATGATGGCAAGTTCGCCCTCCTTGATGCCCTTGGGGTACAGCCTGTCACAGTCTGTCTGCAGCTGTTGGCCCCCCGCCTTCAACAGGGCCTGGGTGGCCGGCCCACCCTTTAGGTTCAGCTTGGGTGACGTGCAGAAGACGAGGATGTCAGTCTGTAGTAGAACAATTGCATTTGAGATGAATAATCCTTTCCACCTAGACTGGATTTTCATTTAGACGAGACTTCAAAAGCCAAAGTGCTATTCATAGTTAGCCTGTTCGGACTGCACCGGCTTATCTGTGACCTAATATCTATACAACAAGAGGGCCAAGATGGCCCTAGTTCGCTCACCTGAGAGGAGTCGGTTCATTCAATCTTTACCAAATGTCAAACTTTACCTAGATATTGTCCAGACAAACATCCTGGTCAAGTTTCATCATTATTGAACCAAAACTCTGGCGCATGGAGTGTTTTTATTATTGTAAGATTTGACCTGGTTACCTATATTTTGAGTTGACCCCCCTAACCAAACATCAAACTTTGCTTACAAAAATAAATATGACCAAGATTCATAAATTCTGAAACAAAATTGTGACCTCTAGAGTGTTTACAAGGATTTTGTATAATATAATGAAAATTTGGACAATCTAAGGGCAATAATTACGGCATTTTTTATTTTATTTTTTTATTCAATATCATACATACAATGTAAACATGTGTATGATCATACAACATAGTGATTGTACAAAGCAATAAAGTTCAGACATGTTATACAAGATATGCTAATATATATTTTTTTAGAGAGAAAAGAAAAGAACAACAGAGGAATAGTTATGAAAAATGATGAGTTGTATAAAGTCGGAAGAAAGCATACTGGACTTGTGTGTTTTGTTTTATATTCACAATGATCTTGTCAGATTGAAAAAAAATAAACAAAACTATTTTAGAAAGATAAACTAACATTAGAGTGAAATGTATAAAAGTGGACAAAACATTATGAGAATTTAATCCGATTCCATTTTTGTTCAAAGATTTGTAATGTGTCATTACTGAGGGCTATTTCTTTCTCAATCTGGATTTTAAGTTTAAGACTATGGACAAAACAATTAAAATTTGGTACTTGTTTTTTGTACTTCATGTTTAAAAAAAAATAAACAAAAACTATTTTAGAAAGATAAACTAACATTAGAGTGAAATGTATAAAAGTGGACAAAACATTATGAGAATTTAATCCGATTCCGTTTTTGTTCAAAGATTTGTAATGTGTCATTACTGAGGGCTATTTCTTTCTCAATCTGGATTTTTAGTTTAAGACTATGGACAAAACAATTAAAATTTGGTACTTGTTTTTTGTACTTCATGTTTAAAAAAAAATATTTCATCAATATAACCATAAAATTCACAATATTATTACCGTCTATTGATTTCAATGAGTTAATTCCGAAACTTACAATTAAGAAAGATAGTTTAACGTTTAGTTGCTGTTGTTCAAGACAAGATATTAATTGATTCCAAATAGGCTGGATGTGTTTGCACTCCCAAAAAAGATGTTCTATAGTTTCAATGTTTTCACTGCAGAAGTCACACAGATTTGAGTTAGATAATTTGCATTTAAAGAGATATTTATTTGTAGCTATAATTCTGTGATTTTGCTCATTATCAAACTTGACTGAGATCTTTCAGCAACTTTGATAAAGAATGCTTGAGAAATGTGAATGCTAGAGTGTTTACAAACCAAATGTGGACGGACGGACGGACAGCGGACAAAGACCAATCCTAAAACCTCACCTGAGCAATCAGGTGAGCTAAAAAGTGTGTTTCACCGATCTGAGCAATTTTTCAAATTGCCCGAGAAATCAATACAAGAGGGCCATGATGGCCCTGAATCGTTTACCTGACTCATTAAGATCAGATGAAAACTATGACCTCTATTGTCTACACAATGTTTTAATATCATAAATACGTTACCTGTTATCTCTAGCTTACCCCTTTCCAAGGGAGTTATTTCATCCGGAAAATATTCAAGCGCTGGGAATCGTCCACCTCTATAAGAATCCAAATCAGGTTAAACATAGTACAATGCAACCTAACAGGAAATCAAGAACCACAACTCATCTTTCCTTTCCGGATAAAACCATGTGCACGCCTATTTTAGGCTCAGGACTTATGTGTTCTTTTCACTGTGTTTTTGGCGGAGTTTAAAAGGATAAAGTTTATTTATCTTTTATTTGTATCATTCGGTTTATATTTCTATACTTTTTGTTGCAGTAATTGTCATATTTCTGCTTTTGCTGGGTTTCTTTGTTTGCATCGTCACTCATGTACATGACGTCATGAGCACGTGAACCACGAGGAATTCGTGCCTATTCCCCAATAAGTAATTGAGGTCAATTGGACAGCGTTCTTTGTGTTTACATTTTGTGGTTTAACTTTTTATTTGAATTTATAATCATTAATTTGTTTTTTTGTAGGTTCTTTCTGTTTCTTTTATTTCAGAATGAACTTACAGGATAGAGGTTCTTGTGGTCATATCAAAGCAAGGTGGGATTCCCACGATACTTGCTTGGCATGTACCGGGTGCACATTTAATAACAAATGTGCGGTTTGCGATTTGTGGGCTTACGACGTATGGACAAGAGCAGTTATCATCGTCGCGGCGCTCATAAGCGATCACGTCGTCACTCACGGAGACGGTATTCCAAAAAATCTCGATCACATCGCAGCCGATCCACATCTCGACAGCGCAGCCGATCCAGATCTCGACATTGCAGGAAACGAGGACGTCGGCAACGTTCACGTAGACAGCATCGGACTTACCATACGTATAGTCGTTCACCATCGTGTTCCGTTATGGAATCGCATGTTTCCATGCCAAATGTGTCGGTTCCAACGTTGACTGCCACACGTATTGCATCTTCAGGAGCTCATCTCACTACTACGGCGTCAGTGTCAACACCACGAGTATCATCTACAGTATCTAGTCGTGTACTCCCTACAGCTACCCTGTCGAATCCTGATACACTATGGATACAGAATTCAGCGGGACATTTTGTACCGGTCAATGCTGATAATTTACCTTCTTCCGGTTTACATTATCAGTTTACTGACGTCGGGGATGATCATTCGCTGTTACCAGACAATTACAATCCGGTACAAGATATTCTCACTTCTGTTCCTGCTGATTCTATACAAACCGCTGGTGTTGTAGAGAGTGAGGCTGATTCAGATGCAGAATCTAATGTTGAGACGGATCAATATTTAGCTCCGATTGGTCAGATCTATGAACTGATGTTTCGTACTCTTGGTGAAGATTACTGTCCAAGACCTGCTGAACTGTCTTCAAATGCGACGATTTCTGTGACAGAACAACTTTTTCGTACATTTGATCCCAACAGGGTTATTAAGTCGACGGCTCGTCCTGACCCACGACTTCCCATTGGTTCTACTGTTCTATCTGTTCTTCAATCATTGGAATCAGCTAATAAGACTATTCCAAAACGAGGAGAAACATGGAAAATTCCTAAGGAACTAGCTGATCCAAAACACCAGGAAGGTAGTAAAAGTTACAAACCTCCTGTACCACATGCAACATCTGGGTTGGATTTTTCAAAACTTCCGGTTCCAGATCCGGACATAAGCAAGCTATCTCTTGTAATGCCAAGTGGTTCCAATTCAGTTTCTGTTCCATTTTCAATGTTGGAAACTTGGGAAATGAGGGAACGTAGATCATTAGGTTTGACTAACCAAATTGACTTCATGCTAGCGACAATTTTACAAATGGTGTGTGATTGGTCGGAATCTGTTCCGGAGGAACTCCGTGATTTGTTAATTCATCTCTCACGGACCACACTGGCCTTATCTCACACTTCTGCTTCTTCAATGTCCGAGATGCTAAGGATTCGTAGAGATCTTATCCTTACTTCTTTACCTAAAGATTTTCTGTTGGAACCTGGTATGAACTCGCTCAGAACAGCTCCTCTCACATCAGGGTTTCTTTTTGGTGGAAGGATACAAGAAGCAATCACAGCTGACAAGGATGACCAACTTCATGCTTCTTTAGCTAGAAACAACTCTGGACAACGCCAAGGGGTCTTTAAGCATCCTGCTTCTAGGCCACCAGCAGTTCCAGCATTCAAGACGGCTAAGAGAAATAACCTTTTCTCTAAAAAGCCTTCTTTTAATCCACGGTCAGGTCCTAATAGGCAGTCTTCCTATAACAGACCTTCTTTGTCACACAAGTCTTCTAATAAAGATTCTGGGAAAAAGGGCAAACCCAAGCCGGGACAGAGGAATTTCAAACCTTCTACCGGCAGGGGCGCACCTCCTGCTTATCAGCCCTAGGTCCCTTCCCTTTCTACCGCCACAACCTCCGATGCCAGAAATACCAGTCGGGGCCAGACTTTTCCACTTCTCAAATCGATGGCTTCAAATTACTTCAGACGCATGGGTTCATTCTCTTGTGACAAAAGGCCTGACTTTTCAATTCGAAAAAAGGCCTCCACTTTCTCGCGTCCCTATAGAGCTGGTATCTCGGCATCCACATATTCCAGAGTCCATTCTCGGGCTCTTGGAAAAACAGGCGGTAGAAAGGGTTCAAGATCCTTATTCTCCAGGATTTTACAGTCGTCTTTTTCTTGTTCAAAAGAAAAATGGTTCCTGGAGACCAGTAATAGATTTAAAAGTGTTCAACATGTATCTCCTCAAACCAACTTTCAAAATGGAGACTCCTTCTTTCATACGGGAATCCATCAAACCCCTGCACTGGGGGGTGTCTTTGGATCTGGAAGATGCTTACTTCCATGTTCCTATACATCCCAACTACCGAAAGTACTTGCGATTCGCCTTTCAAGGCCAAGTCTACCAGTTCCGGTCTATGCCTTTCGGGTTGGCGACAGCCCCACGAGTTTTTACCAAACTAATGTCGGCAGTCGGATCACACCTCAGAGTTCACGAGATTATTCTTCTTCAGTATTTCGACGACTGGCTCTTACACCAGCTCGATCGTCAATTGCTTCTGTACAACCTAGAATTCTCTTGGAAGGAGCTCCTCTCGTTAGGGCTCCTTCTCAATGCAGACAAATCAGACCTCATTCCTTCACAGGACTTTACGTTTGTGGGAATGAATTTCTTGACCCACATCAATCGGGTCAGAGTGTCTATTCAACGTATATCAGACCTTCTGATGAAGGTCAACTGGGTTTTGTCCCAATCTCATATAACAGCTCAAGAATTCCTCTCTCTCAACGGTATCCTGAGCTCAGTAGCAGACTTTGTGCAGTTGGGACGTCTCTTCCTACGTCCTCTTCAGCACTATCTCTCAGCTTGTTGGAAATGGTCTCCAGGCAATCTATTAACACAGATTCCAATCCTTCCCTCCTTAAGGTCTCATCTTCAGTGGTGGCTAGACGAGGAGACTCTGTTGGCAGGAGTACCCCTTCTTCCCCCGCAACCGTCATTATATCTAATAACGGATGCGAGCAAGGAAGGGTGGGGTGCTCACCTGGAACCTCTCAGTCTGATAATTTCAGGGTTGTGGTCTCATCAGGAATCTCACCTTCATATCAACAATCTAGAAATGCGAGCAGTATTTCTAGCTGTATCTCATTTCCAATCACATCTTCGAGACTCTTGTGTGATGGTGTCAACAGACAACACATCTGTGGTGGCTTACATCCAGGCACAGGGGGGAACACATTCTCAATCCCTGTATCTGGAAACCAGAAAATTACTTGTTCTTTGCAAAACACTCAACATTCATCTGCTGGCAAAATATATACCAGGTCGCCTCAACGCCCTGGCGGATGGTTTGTCTCGCAAACACCAGTTACTTCCATCGGAGTGGACACTTCATCAAGAAGTGACCAACCAGATCTTTTTCAAGTTCGGTTATCCCCTGGTCGATCTATTTGCAACCAGACACAATCACAGACTTCCTCTGTATGTGAGTCCAGTTTACGATCCAGCAGCGTGGGCAATCGACGCGCTTTCGTTCGCATGGGACCAACTGGACGCTTACGCCTATCCCCCACCCATTCTAATTCCCCAAATATTGGGAAAAATCAGGGTGAGCTCTTGCAGGATACTCCTGATTGCCCCTTGGTGGCCCAGAAGATCTTGGTTCAACGATCTTCTCAGTCTCCTGTACGATTATCCCAGGAATCTTCCTCACAGGTCAGATCTTCTGTCTCAAAGCGGCAGACTACATGCGGACCCAAAAATGTTCCACTTACACGTCTGGCCGTTATCAGGCAATCTTTGCAGAAGAAATGTTTTTCTGTCAGGGCTTCAACCCTCGTTGCTTCGGCAAGGAGAAAATCCACCAGAGCAGTCTATGATGCTCGTTGGAAACTCTTCTCCAATTGGTGTTTTCGAGGGAAAATTAATCCCCTCAATCCCTCTGCTAGACGAATAGCGGATTTTCTCATTTATCTTTTTGATGATAAGAAACTTTCTCTTAGTTCCATCAAAGGATACAGATCTATGATTTCGCATACATTGGCTTTCACTAAGTCTTCACAAGTCTGTGCTGATCCAGCTATTTCAGAACTTGTTCGAGCTATGGAACTTAGTCGTCCTGTATCTCGTACACTTGCTCCTAAATGGGATTTAGCTTGTGTGCTTGGTTCCCTTATTAAGGCTCCCTATGAACCTCTTGATCAGGCTTCATTACAATTCCTAACATGGAAGACCGTTTTCCTTCTTACTATGGCTTCAGCCAAACGGAGAAGTGAAATTCATGCTCTTTCTATCGAGGATAGTCATCTTCGTTTTGACTCTTCTGATGGTTCTGTTACATTGTTGTGTCAGTCAGGATTCCTTGCTAAAAATCAACTCCCCTCTATGGCTTCCAAACCCTTCAAAGTTCCAAGTCTATCTAGAACTTGTGGACATGAAGATGATGATAGACTCCTTTGCCCGGTCAGGGCTTTGAAGTTCTACCTTAAAAAGGTAAAGTCTATTCGAGGTTCTCGCAAGAGACTTTTCATTCCATTAAAAGGGGGGGGGCGATGTGTCTGCGGCTTCTATTTCTCGTTGGATAGCCTCGACTATAAGGAAAGCTTATTCTTCTCTTTCATCGAGGGATTTATCCCTGTTTAAGATAAGACCGCATGAATTAAGAGCTCTTTCGGCTTCGTGGGCTTATATTAATCAGACCCCACTATCTGAAGTGCTTCAAGCTGCTTTCTGGAGGAATCCGACCACCTTCTCCTCTTTTTATCTTCGTTCTCTTGAGTGCCAACAAGACAATTTGTATAAGTTGGGTCCTCTTGTAGTGGCTCAAACTGTAGTTTCTTCTATGGCGTAAGTACACTGGTGCCATCCGAGAATTAAGTACTATACTGTACTAACAAAGATTATAAGAGGACTTGATTCTACTATCTCTGGCTGTAAACCCTCTATATGGGTTTTGCTGTGATGGGAAAAAATATGCGAACCTTCCCGCCGCAGCTGCAAAATCAGCTAGAGATAACAGGTAACGTATTTATGATATTAAAACAAATTTTCTTAAGTAAAATTCATTTTAATTATTAAATACTTACCTGTTATCGGTAAGTCCCACCTCCCACCCCGCTCATCGCCTTTTTATGTTTGCGTAAAGGAAAGATGAGTTGTGGTTCTTGATTTCCTGTTAGGTTGCATTGTACTATGTTTAACCTGATTTGGATTCTTATAGAGGTGGACGATTCCCAGCGCTTGAATATTTTCCGGATGAAATAACTCCCTTGGAAAGGGGTAAGCTAGAGATAACAGGTAAGTATTTAATAATTAAAATGAATTTTACTTAAGAAAATTTGTTTTTCTATGATTTGACCTAGTGACCTAGTTCCTGACTCTAGATGACCCAAATACAATCCCAATCCAGATTTCATCAAGATAAACATTCTGACCACAGTTCATAAATATTGGATGAAAACTGTGACCTCTATTGTCAACACAAGGTTTTTCTATTTATTTGACCTAGATTTTTACCCCAGATGACCCAAATACAATCCCACCCAGATTTCATCAAGAATTCTGACCAAATTTCATAAAGGTTGGATAAAAACTGATCTCTAATGTCTACACAAGGTTTTTCTATTATTTGACCTAGTGACCTAGTTTTTGACCCCAGATGACCCAAATAAAATCCCAACCCAGATTTCATCAAGATAAACATTCTGACCAAATTTCATAAAGATTGGATGAAAACTGTGACCTCTATTGTCTACAGAAGGTTGTTCTATTATTTGACCTAGTGACCTTGTTTTTGACCCCAGATGACCCAAATACAATCCCAAACCGGATTTCATCAAGATAAACATTTTGACCAAATTTCATCAAGATTGGATGCACGCAGGCACGCACAACGGACGCCGGACATCACATGATCACATAAGCTCACCGTGTCACTTCATGACAGGTGACCTAAAAATATATGTCGGAGATAAACATGAACAGTTGTGGTTAAAATCCCATAGAAACAAGGGCTGTTGGTAAAACATGCATGCCCCCCTATATGGGCTATAAGTTGTAGTAGCAGCCATTGTGTGAATACGTTTTTTGTCACTGTGAATGGTGGTGGTGGTGGTGTAGTAGTAGTAGTAGTAGTAGTAGTAGTAGTAGTAGTAGTAGTAGTAGTAGTAGTAGTAGTAGTAGTAGTAGTATAGTAGAAGTCGTAGTAGTAGTAGTAGTAGTAGTAGTAAGTAGTAGTAGTAGTAGTAGTAGTAGTAGTAGTAGTCGTAGTAGTAGTAGTAGTAGTAGTAGTGGTAGTAGTAGTAGTGGTAAAAGTAGTAGTAGTAGTGGCAGTAGTAGTAGACGTAGTAATAGTAGACGTGGTGTGGTGGTGGTGGTGGTAGTAGTAGTGTACTAGTAGTAGTAGTAGAAGTAGTAGTAGTAGTAGTAGTAGTAGTGTAGTAGTAGTAGTCGTAGTAGTAGTAGTAGTAGTAGTAGTAGAAGTAGTAGTAGTAGTAGAGTAGAAGAAGTAGTAGTATTAGTAGTAGAAGTAGTAGTAGTAGTAGTAGTAGTAGTAGTAGTAGTAGTAGTAGTAGTAGTAGCAGTAGCAGTAGCAGTAGCCGAAGCAGTAGCACGCATTACAAGACCAATACTTAAGAATGATCAATGAGAAAAGGTAACCTAGCACTGGCAGTAAATATGGGGCTCATTTACAGGTCAGATTTGGAATCTCTGCTGTAAAATGAGATTTTGAATGAATTAAAGGGAGGCAAATCTGTAATAAAAAGAACATGCATAAACCGTAGTTGTTTCCCTTGTTTGAACCATGCTAAATCCTTACAAGTTTGGAAAGAATTGGATGAAAAATTTGGACTTTATTGCATAAACACCATTTTCTCAATTCAAGGGGAGGTAATTCTGTACTTCATGGACCAATAATGCTCATTTTTTGTAGGGTTCGTGTCCTCATTGATATAAAGACACTGTGCAAATTTGGAAAGGATCGGACAAAAAATGTGGAAGATTTTTGAAAGTTTTCACAAAATAAGCAAAAACAAATAAACATGCAAAGTTCAACGAGCTCCTGCGGCCATGTTTTTTGACGAATCAAATTTCTTTGAACAACTTTTTCAGGGTAGCCTTCAAAGGTCATCCCTGTGAAATATTTTGAAAATCTGATGAGCGGTTTCTGACAAGAAGATTTTACCATATATGGTCATGGCGGCCATCTTGGTTATGTGATCTTTTTTTTTTTAACAATTCTTTTGTCCCAGGGATGCTCCGCATGAAATTTAGTTGAAATTGGCTCAATGGTTTAGTAGAGAAAGATGTTTACAAATTGTTTACAGACAGACGGACGGACGGACGCCGGACGCCGAGTGATCACAATAGCTCACCCCGAGCTATCGCTCAGGTGAGCTAAAAACCAATGTATTGACTTAGTTTCACGATGATTAGGCAAAAAATGTGACTTCTATAGTGTTCGATCACAAGGTTTCTCTTGAGTCACATAAGGAAAACTGCCCCCCCCCCCTGGCGGCCATGTTTTTTTACCGATCCGGACTATTTGCGAACTCATATGAGATATATATAAAACCAATCTTTTCACCAAGTTTCATGATGATTGGGCAAATAATGTGACTTCTAGAGTGTTCACAAGCTTTTTTTACTATATAAATATAAGAAAACTGCCCCCCCCCCCCCTCCCCTGCAGCCATGTTATTCAACTGACCGGAACCATTTTCGAACTCAGCTCTTGTATCAAGGAAACAAATGTTCTGACCAAATGTCATGAAAATTGGGCCAAAAATGTGACTTCTAGAGTGTTCACATGTTTTCACTATATACATATAGAGAAAAATGCCCTGCCCACTGGCGTCAATGTTTTTTTACCAATCTGGACCATTTTCAATCTCATCAGAGATATCAATAAAAACAATGTTTTGACCAACTTTCATGATGATTGGGCAAAAATTGTGACTTCTAGAGTGTTTACAAGGTTTTTCTATAGCAAAATACGGAAAACTGCCCAGCACACTGGTGGCCATGTTTTTTAACAGACCGGAATCACTTTTGAACTCAACCAACATATCATTAAGGCAAACATTTTGACCAAATTTCATGAAACTTGGGCCAAAAATGTGACTTCTAGAGTGTTCACGTTTTCACTATATACATATAGAGAAAAATGCCCCGCCCACTGGCGGCCATGTTTTTTCACCGATCTGGACCATTTTCGAACTCATCCGAGATATCAATAAAACCAATCTTTTGACCAACTTTCATGATGATTGGGCAAAAATTGTGACTTCTAGAGTGTTTACAAGGTTTCTCTATAGCCAAATAAGGAAAACTGCCAACGGACCGGAACCACTTTTGAACTCAACCAACATATCATTAAGGCAAACATTTACAAAGTTACATGAAGATTGGGCATGAAATGTGACTTCTACAGTGTT
The DNA here is from genome assembly GCF_020536995.1 of Dreissena polymorpha. NCBI lineage: Eukaryota > Metazoa > Mollusca > Bivalvia > Myida > Dreissenidae > Dreissena > Dreissena polymorpha. Next base: position 120,597,918 of record NC_068356.1, on the reverse strand, counting down.
TACAAGGTTTTTCTTTTTTTTTGACCTAGTGACCTAGTTTTTGACCCAGCATGACCCAGTTTCGAACTCGATCGAGATATCATTGGGACAAATCTTCTGACCAAGTTTCATGAAGATCGGACAATAAATGTGGCCTCAAGAGTGTTTACGAACAAATGTGGACGGACGGACGATGGACAAAGACCGGTCACAAAAGCTCATCTGAGGTGAGCTAAAAATGCTTTACAGACTAACTTTTGCCAATTAATGAGCACTTTCACTGTCACAGTAATGCAAATTTTAATATACAATCTTTTTTAATGTAAAGTCTTTGTCTTCTTTATTTTTTTTCAGTACAACAGAATGTATAAAAACATGTCAGTCTACTGAAATCATTAAATACATACAACAGCTCATAATATTCCAGTTACTGTGCAATACATATGAGTTGCGTCATAGGAAATGGACAGAAATCCAAAGTTGTGTTTCTATACAAAATTTTCTTGTTAAGGCATGTGTCCATAAAATCAATAAAGATATTATAAAGTTATGGTATTTTTTTCATAAAAATAGTAGTAAAAATGGTAGTTACATTTTTACCAAGTTGTTTCAAAATCAATAAATATATTATGTTATTAGTTATGGAAGAGACAGAAATGTTCAGATCGTTGAAGTCCAAAAACATATCAATGATATTAACCTTGATATTGGAAACCTCTGCCTGGATCAGATGGATTTTAATTTTAAGTTTCCGAGTTTGGAAAACCTTTGATCCATGAGTACCAGCAGTCTCGTCTCCTGAAAAAACAGACACTTATATGGCCTGGTTATGTTGATTGCATCATATTTAGAAGGATTTTTTCAAGCATGATTAGACCTCATTAACCTGTATTTTGCAAACTTTAATTTTCATCAATTTATTTATAAAATCATAGGCCCAAACAATGTTCATTTCAAGTTACATGTTGCACAACATATATGGGTTGGTAAGTAGGGTTTTTTGGTTTTGTTTTAGATCTTTGTTTTTTTTTGGCTGTGTTAATCAATATTTGCCTCTTTATAATTCATAAGTCTAAATCTATATAAATGCTTATATGTTCCCCTAATTTGATACTTTAACTTTTTGACTTCTCATATAATTCCTTTGTTCTAGCTTTCGTTTGTTTATTTGGTCGGATTTTGGTGCATCACTATCTTTATTATCTTTACAATTATTCGTTCCTAAAAAGTTACGATTGTCGGATTTATTTTGACGACGACATTATAATACCGGAATATAAACAGTGTCCCGATAAACATTACCCCACGCGCACTGCAGACTGGTTACAGTTCCAGCATAAAGCGCAGCATTTCTACCGTTATTTAACGACCGCACAGTCAATTAACATAACAACCAGACTAGCACCTGTTACATAATCAAAGCACTGGCTGATCTAGTTATGCGGTCGCCCAGTCGGGCGAGTATTTTGGAGATTCCATTCGCCCGAGGCTAAAATACGGTTGCCAAAGCGAGCAGGGGACCGTTAACTTATATTACACCCCTGCAGCCTTCCCTGCACAAGGTATTGTAATTTGTTTTGACCATGAGATCCATTTTATGAATCACAGCTTTTTTTAAAGCCTGACGAAATATTACTTTGCTAGTCAAAAATGTGAAAATGAAACAGGGAAAACTATATCAGAGAATACACATCAGTTGCAGACATACGAAAGTACAGTTTGTTCATATCCACTCCAATTTGGTATCATAAAAATTGAAAAGAAGTTGCCTTTGTTTCATTGGTATTAGCACCATGCAATGCGCGAACTTCTTTTGAAACTTTTAATAATAGAACATAGAAACAAGATAAAACACCATTAAACAACATACCTGTATACTGAGTAATTTATCATTTAAAAACCTAGTGAGGGCTATAATTAACAAAGAGGCTAATACTGGTAGATATTGCTCCCCTTTCTCTTTATACTTGGAATTTTTTGCAAAAAAATCATACAAATTATGAAAACAAGTGCTGTTGAAATACACATCAAAATTCAGTAATTTTAATATATAAACAGAATTTAAAGTAACTAAGTGTAAATTTTTTACCACATATTATTTCTGGCTCCACAATCTCATATGTGCTCCTAAGAAAGGTGTCCGTGTTCTCCAGCTCTTGTGGCAACTTGATGACACACCTGTGAGACTTCTCCAACGTAGTGATTGTTCCAGACAGCTTAGCCGTGCGCAATACTGAGCACACACCCAATTTCTTCAAGGTGTGTTTTTTACAAGTGATGGTCTTCAGTTTTTCATCAAATTTCTGTTTTGCAGATATGAGGTTGTCTGCCAGACCAGTCAGTTTAATGCCATGCACTGTAAAATAGAACTGCATTAACAAAATTATGAATCATGCAATTCCTTTCAAATTTTAAGAAAATTCAAGCAATAGTAGACCGAGCTTAATCTTAATATCTATGATCTTCAATGTAAAAGAATTTTAATTAAAATTCATCTATCATTCCTTTGAACACAATTGTCATTTAAATAAGATTGTAAAAAAAAACAATAACACTGGATTGAATGTACAAGTTCACTTTTTCTTAATAAAAGTAAAATCCTATTAAAAGATAAATAATCTAAGGTAAATTGCATAAGCATCATATGAAATTTAAACAAGAGATGTGTTTGACAGAAACACAATGCGCCCTATTGCGCCGCTTTGAAGCACTATATTTGCCCTTTGACCTTGAAGGATGACCTTGACCTTTCACCACTCAAAATGTGCCGCTCCATGAGATACACATGCATGCCAAATATCAAGTTGCTATCTTCAATATTCAAAATTTTTTTTTTATCAAACTTTAACGAAGGTTAAAGTTTTGGGGCACACACATACAATGACAGACAGACAGGCCAAAAACAATATGCCCCCAATCATTCGATCTGGGGGCATACAAATCGTTTGATATGAGTATTTTTAGTATATTTTTAATGAACGAATTTCATATAGGAAAAGCATCAACCTGTCTTTTGAAGAACTGCACCAATATCCTCGAATTCTTTGAAGTCTTCTGCAGTCCAGCATCTGTAAATAAAGTCCATTTTTGCTGATTCACATGGAACAGTCACTGTTTTCTCTGCCTTAGAGTTGAGGAAATCTTCTATCTGTTTCACAACACTAGGAACTGCATCCTCCAATCCAACAACAGTTACTTCATGATCATTTTTGGTGAAAAAATCCACTTTTTCCTGTTGCCGACTTAACAGATCAGCTTGAAATACACTCCATACCTCTGATTGTAACAACTCCTTCGATGCAGGGTCCACTGGAACATCCGTTTCCAAAACAGTAACATAGACCGTGTCTTTGATAGCATCAGCTTTAACTCCTTCAGGAACAAACACAATAATTTCTTTGCCATTTACTGTCCAAGTGCCATTCAGTTTCTGCTGCTCAAGTTTTTTGTTAATACTTTCTTTCACGGAATCATGTTTCAAAAACTGCACCCATTCTCTTGATCTAGAATGCTTGAAGGTAGTAGGTTCAATTTTATCACATTCGCTGTACATTTCGATGAAAGCTTTTTGTATATCATCTGGATCACCATCCACTGTCACCTCATTACCTTTCACGTTAATGTCGAGATCAGCAAATTTTTTGCAAATGGCTGCAAATGTTCCCTGATAATGGAGCACTTTCATGTACTCCTCGGTTTTCACTTTTCGCATCTCAGTTTTTCGTCTCATTGCTCGAGATAGCGATTCAATTTGTTCCTCTATAATTTTTTGAGCACTTCGTACATTATCTTTCTTCTTGAAGCCAACAAGCTTGAGAGATTTTCTGTCCCTGTTTGGTTTTATCAGCATGTCTTTAAGCTCCTGTCTCCCTTTAAAACACAGTTAGCAATATATAACAAGACTATTGCCAAGCAATATATGTCTCAATATATGAGAATGTCCAAATCCCTCCTTATTCCTTATATTAACAGACGATGCAGACTGAATACATAAGATTAGTATTACAATGAAGCCCAGTAAAATTTACCAATATGAAGTCTAGTATTATAAGTTACAGCTTCGCTCGCGTATGGTATGAAAAACTGAGGGTGTATATCCCATACACCGCCAGTTACTAACAGAGTAACGCTTATATCTCAACCGACTACTTGATTACTCGGGTAGTATGGAAATTAGTCGGAGTGTATGGAATATACTCCATGGGCACGTGACCGCTCTCAGCCAATTGGATAAGGTAATTTTTGTAGGAGGTGAGATATAGGTTGATTTCTTACAACCTTATCAAGAATTGATGTAATACTGCAATAACTTCCCGCAAAATGGAGCAAAGGTTTAATAAATTTAGCTTTGTATAGAGTGAAAATTTAAAACAGCAATCAGATGAAAATATTTCAATTTAGTGCATTTTATGCCAAAAACAACTTTAATTTAGTTTGCAAGAAGAAATAAGCTGGCTTTAGTATAGTTGTTCAATGTAACAAGAAGCACAGTTCATTCAATGATCATATTTACAGCGTCAAAATAAAACCCGATGGAAAAGTTTTATGTCAGAATTGCTGGGACAAAGCAATGTCAAACATTACAATAACTTCATCATGACTCTGGCTTTCAAACCCTTACTTAACGTACATATTCTCTACAACCACCAACCTGAATTCAAGAAGTCGCACATTTTATCCCACACATTCTCCGGCACCCGTATGTCTGTCTGGTCAATATTCTCGGCAAGGAATGTGGCAACAGCCTCCTGAATGCCAGTCTCCCAGCAACGAACCAGCTGGCGATACTTGGGCATCTTCTGGTGAAGAACGCATGTGACCGTGACGTGATCCTTCGAGAATGAGATATCAGCATGCTTGTCGCGCAGCCGTGATGCAAACTGTGGCTGACTATAACTGTTAAATACAGAAATTTACTAAGTTTGTTTGTGTTGATCTTTTACTATTTAAACAGTATTTTAATCATATGGCAAACAGTTACCTCCTCAGATTTTACAAGGGCACCTACTTATTCCAAAATCTGACAAATGCACTACTTGAATGAGAGGTTGGGGGAGAATGGATGTAGAAATATCTGCTGCAAGTGGTCAAGCTAGGATACAAGCAGTCCAGCGCTCTAACAACTAGGCTTGCTGGCCTATTGAAGTCATTACAATACCAAGTTTCAAATAACTTCATGTCCAATTCAGTGAGAGAGTTTAGCACAAAAAAACTGCCTAATATGCTTTACATTTCAGTTACAGATACAAAAGTTTCTTGCTTTATTCTAACCTAACCTAAATTCAGCAAGAATACAAATGTTAAGATGTAATGGTAAACCATAAAATGTACAAAGCAAACAACATATTGATGCAACAAAAACTTGAAGAAAACATAGTCATCAACCTAACATGTTAATATTATATTTCTGTAAATATGCTTTCTATTGTAACATATTAATTTAACTGATAAAGCAAATGTATTTTATTTTATCTTTTTACAGCCACATAATTTGATTAAAAATTTATTACTGAGTGAACTGTTTCTTAGAGACTACTTACGCTTTGACAAACTCCAGTTGATCTGGTAGTATCTGTATGTTGACAGGTTTGGGTATGGGCACGACATGCAGGTTTGTGTCCCATATGGCCCCTGCAGCACACTGGTAGTAGGGGGACACACGCAGCACGACACCATCCACCTTGTGGCCACCCTGATGAGAGCAGATATGCTGGACAGCTGAAATACGTATACAGTAGAACTGCGATAACTCGAGGAAGCACAGGACCGACATCGATGCTCGAGTAATCGCAGGTTTCGAGTAATCCATGGTATTATTTGTTTTCACTGTCTCGGTTGATAATGCTAACTTCTTACCACAAATGCTTTATTTACATTTAAGACGGTGCTAGAGAAAGAAAGGCTTTGTAAAAATCGCTTAAGGTTGCAGTATAATAAACAAAACAATTAAGATGATCGTTAATTGATTCAAGTATTTCAACATACACACAAAACATAAATATAATCAGAAAAACCTCATCAATATTCACTGTACATTATTTTTAAAAAGCACACGCGCATGAAAAAAAAAACACAATGAAAACAATATAATCACTACACACTTTGCATTTTATGTACATTAGTCAGACTTGTGTTGCGCAAAGTCAATGATTGAAGATTGTTGCAACCCATTAGCTTCCCAGAACTGATGGCGGAAGACGTTTCGCGATAATTATCGATTGCTGGTACTTATTAAATTATCATTAAAACTGTGTAGCTTTGATCTGCTTCTCAAAGGATGACAATTTGCAGTGTTTCTCAAACTGCAACTAACTTCACACCTAATCGAGCGTCGTTTGTCTGCTTGATTGCGCTGTTTTCACAACTCGAATATTTTTAGCACCGACCAGGCGAGAAAGCGTCCTCGAATAATTGCCAGTTAATTAGGTGAGAAATGCCTTTCAGGGACCGGCACACGACCTCGAGTTATCAAAAATCGCATGTTTGAGTTATCGCGGGTATTTTTATATAGAAACTAAAGGAAAATGCTAGGGACTTTCTTTAATGCTCGAGTAATCGCCAGTTTACGAGAAATCACCAGCTCAAGTTATTGCAATTCTACTGTAGCACAGTTTTAAACATAACAGCCATGTCAGCCACATGATGTAAGCATAACTTCAGACCAGCCTGCTCAGTCAAGCAGTCTTGCCAGAAGTTACCCTGTCTGCTATAAAGTTACGCAGAGTTTTGTGGTCTTATAAGAGGACACAGGCCGCATATGGCATAGGATCCATTTTTACATGACAAAGCACCTACTAAAAACAGAAGAACAATATGTAATCTCTTAAGTTCTCACAAGAGGCTAAGCCACATCAAGTAAGAAGCCCCCATTCTTATATTTTGGACCCTCACAACACCACCTCTCAACATTCTGGACTCTCACAACACCACCTCTAACATTTTGTACTCTCACTTACAAACCAAACTTCAGTAACCCCCACTTTTACTCACAATTACAACACCCACTCTTGCATTTGTACTCTCAATTATAACGCCCACTGTTATATTTGTACTCCCAATTACAATGCCCAATGTTACATTTGTACTCTCAATTACAATGCCCACTGTATCATTTGTACTCTCAATTACAATGCCCAATGTTACATTTGTACTCTCAATTACAATGCCCAATTTTACATTTGTACTCTCAATTACAATGCCCACTGTTACATTATTTTGTACTCTCAATTACAATGCCCAATGTTACATTTGTACTCTCAATTACAATGCACAATGTTACATTAATTTGTACTCTCAACTACAGTGATCAATGATACATTTGTACTCTCAATTACAATGCCCAATGTTACATTTGTACTCTCAATTACAATGCCCAATGTTACATTTGTACTCTCAATTACTATGATCAATGTTACATTTGTACTCTCAATTACTATGATCAATGTTACATTTGTACTCTCAATTACAACACCCACTCTTACATTTGTACTCTCAATTACAATGCCCAATGTTACATTTGTACTCTCAATTACAATGCCCAATGTTACATTTGTACTCTCAATTACAATGCCCAATGTTACATTTGTACTCTCAATTACAATGCCCAATGTTACATTTGTACTCTCAATTACAATGCCCAATGTTACATTTGTACTCTTAATTACTATGATCAATGTTACATTTGTACTCTCAATTACAACACCCACTCTTACATTTGTACTCTCACTTACTGCCCCAAATCTTACATTTTGGATTCAGAGTTTCACCTCCCACCTCCCATTTTGGACCTTCACTTACGACCCCCATTCTTCCATTTGTAACTCTGACTTACAACTCCACTCTTCTATTTTGGACCCTAACTTCCACCTTTAACATTTTGAATTCTCAATTACAAGCACTGCATCTTACATTGTGGATTCTCACCTTCAACTCCCATCTCTTACATTTTGGACCCTCAATTACACATTTTGGACCCTCAATTACAATCACCACTTTTACATTTTTTCTCTCACTTACTTCCCACACTATAACATTATGGAATCTCACTTTCAACATCCAGCTTTTACATTTTGAATTCTCAATTACAAGCACCACATCTTACATTATGGATTCTCATTTTCAACTCTCATCTCATACATTTTAGACTCTCAATTTCAAGCACCACTCTTACATTTTGGACCCTCACAACCACCATTTTTCCATTTTGTACTCTTACATACAACATCCTCTCTTATATTTTGGACCCTCATTTAAAACACCACCTTTCACACTTGAGACCCTCACTTACAATCCCCATTCTTCAATGTTGTACTCTCAATTACAATGCGCTCTCTTATATCGTGGGTTCTCACTTACAACCTCCTCTATTTCACTTTGGACTCTCTCACTTACAGACTCCTCTCTTAAATTTCAGACCCTCACTTACAGCCTCCTCTCTTACATTTCAGACCCTCACCTCACTTACAGACTCCTCTCTTACAGTTCAGACCCTCACTTCACTTACACCCTCCTCTCTTACATTTCAGGCCCTCACCTCACTTACAGGCTCCTCTCTTACATTTCAGACCCTCACTTCACTTACAGCCTCCTCTCTTACATTTCAGACCCTCACCTCACGTACACCATCCTCTCTATCATTTCAGACCCTCAACCCACTTACAGACTCCTCTCTTACATTTAAGACCATCACCTCACTTACAGACTCCCCTCTTACATTTCAGACCCTCACTTCACTTACAGCCTCCTCTCTTACATTTCAGACCCTCACCTCACTTACAGCCTCATTGCCTCACTAACAGACTCCTCTCTTACATTTCAGACCCTCACTTCACTTACAGCCTCCTCTCTTACATTTCAGACCCTCACCTCACTTACACCCTCCTCTCTTACATTTCAGACCCTCACCTCACTTACAGACTCCTCTCTTACATTTCAGACCGTCACTTCACTTACACCCTCCTCTCTTACATTTCAGGCCCTCACCTCACTTACAGCCTCATCTCTTACATTTCAGACCCTCACTTCACTAACAGACTCCTCTCTTACATTTCAGACCCTCACTTCACTTACAGCCTCCTCTCTTACATTTCAGACCCTCACCTCACTTACAGACTCCTCTCTTACATTTCATACCATCACCTCACTTACAGACTCCCCTCTTACATTTCAGACCCGCACTTCACTTACAGCTTCCTCTCTTACATTTCAGACCCTCACCTCACTTACAGCCTCATCTCTTACATTTCAGACCCTCACCTCAGTTGCAGCCTCATTTCTTACATTTCAGACCCTCACCTCACTTACAGACTCCTCTCTTACATTTCAGACCCTCGCCTCACTAACAGACTCCTCTCTTACATTTCAGACCCTCACCTCACTTACAGACTCCTCTCTTACATTTAAGACCCCCACCTCACTTACACCCTCCTCTTTTACATTTAGGACTCTCACAACTCCTCTCTTACATTATGGACTCTCACAACTCCTCTCTTACATTATGGACTCTCACAACTCCTCTCTTACATCATGGATTCTCACGTACAGTCCCAACTCTTTCATTTTGCACCTTCACTAAAACTCCCACTCTTACATTTTGGACTCTCACCTACAACCACCATTTTACACTCACTGAACACCCCTCTCTAATATTTTGCACCTTTACCTACCCCCCCCCCCCCCTTGCATGTTTGACTCATACTTACAACCTCCTCTCTTACATCTGGCACACAGAACACCCTAGTCTTACATTTTGTACTGTTACAGCCCCCTCTATGAAATTGTGTACTCTTACAAACCCCTCTCTTACATTCTGTAATCCGACTTAAAACCCCTCTCTTACATTCTGTCCTCTCAATTACAACCCCCTCTCTTACATTCTGTCCCCTCACTTACAACCCCCACTCTTACATTTTGGACGCTCACAGCCCCCATTCCTACATTTTGGACGCTTACATTCCAGCAGCTCACTCTACCCTAGTCTTACATTTCTCACTCTGGAACTCTAGCAGCTCACTCTACCCTAGTCTTACATTTCTCACTCTGGAACTCCAGCAGCTCACTCTACCATAGTCTTACATTTCTCACTCTGGAACTCCAGCAGCAGGCACCCGTCCTCTGTCTCCTCCACACGGTTCTTCTTCAAGGGCCCCCCGACCACGTCACGCTCAAAGTAGTGCTTGAGCGTCTCAGTGCTGCGTATCTGGTGATCACTGCTCACCACTATTGCTGTAGGCGCTGGCATCTCACACACCTCTAAGGTCTTGCCATCTAGCTTACGGTTACGCACGTTTTGTTTCAGTCTCCCCATTTCTAAATGAAGTTTTCATGAAAATATGCGTTTTGAAAATCTTGTAAAACACAAATGCTTACAAAGATTTCATTGTGTCTACAAGACAGTGTAAACACAAAAATATTGGCAGGTATTTGCCTGGCTTAAAATTTTGTCAGCCAAATTCGCCTTACTATGGCATAATTCTTCTATTTTTACTATTTTAAAGGTTTTTATCAGTAAAAAGTTGTACTGTATGGAAATATATCTTTTCTTCATCCTAATTGGCCTATTTGTAGCAATTTGACGTATGGCAGAGAAAGCTCTAACTATTGTAAATAAGAGATGTGTTTGTAAAAAACACAATGCCCCCTACTGCGCAGCTTTGAAATAAAATTTCTATTTATCATTTGGCAGGTATAGAAATTATATCCCTTTAAAGCTTATTACTTCCCTTGGATTTTGTCCAATCCAACGAGGGGGGGGGGGGTCCACAGGTGTGTAATGAACCCTACTATTCACAAATTAGTACAGGAAAGAAATGATAATTAAATCATTTAAACAAGAGGGCCAAGATGGCCCTAGTTCGCTCACCTGAGAGGAGTCGGATCATTCAATCTTTACCAAATGTCAAACTTGACCTAGATATTGTCCAGACAAACATCCTGGTCAAGTTTCATCATTATTTCATCTGAGAGTCATGATCAATGTACCTATGAAGTTTCATGATCCTAGACGTAAGCATTCTTGAGTTATCATCCTGAAACCATTTTTCTAAGTTTAGTCACCGTGACCTTGACAGCCATTGTGTGAATACGTTTTTTGGCACTGTGACCTTGACCTTTGACCTAGTGACCTGATAATCAATAGTGGTCATCTGCGAGTCATGATAAATATACCTATGTAGTTTCATGAACCTAGGCATAAGAGTTCTTGAGTTATCATCCAGAAACCATTTTACTATTTCAGGTCACCATGACCTTTGACCTAGTGACATCAAAATCAATAGGAGTCATCTGTAATGATCATTGTACCTATGAAGTTTCATGATCCTAGGCATAAGCGTTCTTGAGTTATCATCCAGAAACCATTTTACTATTTCAGGTCACCGTGACCTTGACCTTTGACCTTGTGACCTGAAAATCAATAGGGGTCATCTGCAAGTCATGATCATTGTACCTATGACCTTTCATGATCCTAGGCATAAGCGTTCTTGAGTTATCATCCGGAAACCATTTTACTATTTCGGGTCATCGTGGCCTTGACCTTTGACCTAGTGACCTGAGAATCAATAGGCTTTATCTGCGAGTCATGATCAATGTATCTATGAAGTTTCATGATCCTAGGCATAAGCGTTTTTGAGTTATCATCCGGAAACCATTTTACTGCTTCGGGTCACTGTGATCTTGACCTTTGACCTAGTGACCTAAAAATCAATAGGGGTCATCTGTGAGTCATGATCAATGTATCTATGAAGTTTCATGATTCTAGGCATTAGTGTTTTTGAGTATCATCCGGAAACCATTTTACTATTTCGGGTCATCGTGACCTTGACCTTTGACTAATGACCTGAAAATCAATAGGGGTCATCTGCGAGTCATGATCAATGTACCTATGAAGTTTCATGATCCTTGGCATAAGTGTCTTGAGTTATCATCCGGAAACCATCTGGTGGACGGACCGACCGACATGAGCAAAACAATATACCCCCTCATCTTTGTAAAGGGGGGGGGGGGGGGCATAATGAGAAAACTGCCCCCCTCTCAGCAGCCACTGACCGGAACCATTTTTGAACTCAACTCTCTTATCAAGGAAACAAATGTTCTGAGCAAATTTCATGAAAATTGGGCCAAAAATGTGACTTCCACTGTGTTCACATGTTTTCACAAAATACATATAGAGAACAAGAGGGCCTGAAAGGCCCAAGGTATCCCCCGCAACATATGCTTTGTTTGAGGATGGGTGCAAATTGGACGGATGAACACAATGATAGATGGACAGACGGAGGACAATAACACAAAACTAAGTCAAAGGAAGGTTCTTAAGCCTTCACAATTTATTTAGGTGAATTAATAAGTCGTGAGTTTTCACAAAAACGCGCTTCCAAGATATCAGGGCTCGAAATTAACACTCGCACACTCGCAAAATGCGAGTGAAAAATACCGATTGCGAGTTAAGTTTTAAGCCACTAGTATTTTTTTGCGAGTAAAGAAAAAGTGAAAAAAAACGAGTAAAAATGCTTAATGCGCTCGACATCGTGAACGCTAAACTGTAGGTCTATTTATAGGACGGCCGAATACCCGTATGCGGAAGCGCGCAGCTTGTATGTAGACTGGTATACTTAATACACATTTTATTTACACGTGTTCATTGAACTAGAACAAATATGGCGAAGCGAAAAATAACGAGTTTCTTTTTGCCAACGGATAACAATAATAACGATACAAACGAATCCTCAGACTTAACCGTTGAGTCACAAAAAAAAACGAAATTAAATCCTTCAATGAAAACCGTTAAAAAGTGGGAGAAAGAACTTAATATTAAACTTAAACTAGTTGTTGATGAAGATGATCACGTCAATCAAATGTTCTGCGAGGATTGTGTGCAGTTTATGCCTGACCAGACGTCATCGGTATGTAATAATATATCGAGAAGTACTTATTGTTTATACATAATTAATAATTCATGTCATTGTTGTAATTGAGCTGCTAAGAATTATATGGCTTGCATTGAAAAAGAACGTCACGGGTGTCAAGTATGATATGTATTTTGGTGACGTAGTATGATCTGTATTTTGATGACGTCACACTCCTATTTCCTAGAATAGCCTTAAATAAATCGGAGTATAGAAGACGTTTCCAAATACCGTCTTTATCCTAATAAACGCATCCACCCTAATAAACGCGACCCTATCGTATAAAAAATGAACGAGTGATTTTCGAGTATAAGACACTGCCATTTGGACTTTGTAATGCACCGGCATAAATAAATTCGTTGGAAAATAATTCAAAATGCTGCATATAATTTATTTTAAACTTAAATTTCAGTTTGTGACTGGATGCACATCAATCAAGAAGGAGTCTGTCAAGTATCACAGGGATTCGGTCATTCATCAAAGGTCCATTGATTCAAAAGCAGCCCAGGAAAAAGAAAAAAGTGGCGCACCAAGTTCTTTAATTAAAGGCCTGATGAAACTTGATGAAGTTCAAATTGAAAAAATGGAGAAACTTTTTAGAACTGCTTTTTATATTGCTTATAATGCTAAGCCCTTTACTGATTTTAAGGATTGTGTAAACTTCAAATTGACAATGGCCTAAGTTTAGGTGACACATATCTGAATGACAAGGCTTGTTTTGATTTTATTGGCCACATTGAAGGATGTTTGTTTGATGACCTGAAAACAAAACTATATAAGTCTCCATTCATAAGCATATACTGTGATGGAAGCACTGACAATTCCAATTCAGAGAAGGAGGTCCTACTAGTGAAAATACTTGATGACTTTTATCCCAAAATTTGCTACCTAAAACTAAAAGAACCCCCTAATACCAAAGCTGATGGCATTGTTTCTGCCATCAACTTGGCTTTTGATGAATTTGAAATGCCGGATTATAAGCAAAAAACTGTCGGGTTTTGCTCTGATGGAGCATCAGTGATGATGGGGAATAAGCAAGGTGTAATACAGCAAATAAAAGATCAGGGACCTTCTCCATGGATCTTGTCTGTCTGGTGTTCAGCTCACAGGTTAGAACTGTCTTTAAAAGACAGTTTTAAGGAAGAATATTTAGACACTGTTATTGAAGTACTAACCAGTGTTTACTATTTCTACAGGGGTTCAGCCAAAAGAAACAGGGAAGCGGAGGAAATAGCTGATCTTATGGATACACACTTTACAAAGCCGGAGCGATGCAATGGAACACGTTGGGTGGACCACAAGCTGAGGGCAATATCAAAACTCGTCACAAACTGGAAAATCCTTGTCATGGATATGATGAGTTACAGCCAGGACGATAGCAATGCTGGTCAATATCGCGCAAAAGCTCAAGGAATCCTTAAAAAAATGATGCAATTTAAATTTATTTGGTTTATTCATTTTATGAAAGACTTGTTAACTGAAATAGCCAAGGTTTCACTTCAATTTCAGAAAGAAGATCTAATCCTATCAAGTGTAGTTAATAAACTGCAAACATCTAATGAATTGTTGCGTCATCTTGCTGACAATGATGGCGATAGTCTGAAGGACTTTAAAATCAAACTAAATGGGGACCAGTATGAAGATGAAACTTTGAAAAATGTTATAAATTTTGAGACACTTGACAATGAAAAGGGACGACTCGTGCAGTTAGTTATTGATTGTTTACAGAGTAGACTTAATAATATTGACAGTGACCCGCTATATTTGAGCTGCCTCGTTTTAGATCCGAAGAATTGGCCTTGTGTAGCTGACCAAAAAATACTTTTATATGGTAATGACAGCATAAAGTTATTGTTAGATCATTTCAAATCTCCATTGTTAAATGCGGGTTGTGATATAGATTCAGCGATGTCGGAATGGAAGGATCTGAAATTTTATATTGGAAGAGGAGAACATTTTAAGGGACAAAACCCATTTAATATCTACCAACGAGTTAGCCACGAAGACATTGGGAGGGAAGAGTACACAAACATTATGCTTGTCATTCATTTGACCAGTTTATATCCACTAAGTAATGCATCATGTGAACGTGCCTTCTCGATCATGAAACACATGAAGAATGACTGGAGGTACTCCCTGAGTAGCGAACGCATGGACCAGCTTATGCGGATAAAAATTACTGGCAAGGGTGAAGAGTTCAATCCAAAGTGGACAGAGACCCAAAAGACCTGATGTGGGTCCTTATGGTCCAAGGAACTGAATGATATCTTTGTATGATTGTTGATAAATAAAATGTGTATGTTAAGTACTTATTATGTTGTTGTAATAGTACAAAACTAATGTCCAAACTTGCTTTTTTATGTTTCTAGCAAAATTTGCGAGTACCCTTTTGATTTTGCGAGTTGGTGTAAAAGCTACTCGCAATGTTTTGCGAGTAGAAAAAAAAGTTAAATTCGAGCCCTGGATATGGCTCCGGACACAAAAATGCCTATAGTAAAAAGCATTTTTTCAAGATACAAAGGGCCATAAGTCTGTTTTTAACAGATGGTGTACAATGCCATTTGGTGTGCATCATCCTCTTATGCATATATATACTCATACCAAGTTTAAATGAAATCCGCCAAAGCACTTCCAAGATATGGCTCCGGACACAAAAGTGCCTATAGTAAAAAGCATTTTTTCAAGATACAAAGGGCCATAAGCCTGTTTTTAACAGATGGTGTACAATGCCATTTGGCGTGCATCATCCTCTTATGCATATATATACTCATACCAAGTTTCAATGAAATCCGCCAAAGAACTTCCAAGATATGGCTCCGGACACTAAAAAGCATTTTTTCAAGATACAAAGGGCCATAAGTCTGTTTTTAACAGATGGTGTACAATGCCATTTGGCGTGCATCATCCTCTTATGCATATATATACTCATACCAAGTTTAAATGAAATCCACCAAAGAACTTCCAAGATATGGCTCCGGACACAAAAGTGCCGGACGGACGGACAGCTGGACGGATGGACGGACAGCCGGACGGACGGACAACGCCAAAACAATATCCCTCTGCCTCTGGCGGGGGATAAAAAACAATATCCCTCCGCCTCTGGCGGGGGATAAAAATGCCCCGCCCACTGGCGCCATGTTTTTCACCGATCCCAACCATTTTCAAATTCGTCCAAGATATAAATAAAGCCAATGTTTTGACCAACTTTCATGATGATTGGGCAAAAATTGTGACTTCTTGAGTGTTTACAAGGTTTCTCTATAGCCAAATAGGGAAAACTGCCACTATATACATATAGAGAAAAATGCCCCGCCCACTGGCGGCCATGTATTTTGCTGTAGGCGCTGGCATCTCACACACCTCTAAGGTCTTGCCATCTAGCTTACGGTTATGCACGTTTTGTTTCAGTCTCCCCATTTCTAAATGAAGTTTTCATGAAAATATGCGTTTTGAAAATCTTGTTAAACACAAATGCTTACAAAGATTTCATTGTGTCTACAAGACAGTGTAAACACAAAAATATTGGCAGGTATTTGCCTGGCTTAAAATTTTGTCAGCCAAATTTGCCTTACTATGGCATAATTCTTCTATTTTTACTATTTTAAAGGTTTTTATCAGTAAAAAGTTGTACTGTATGGAAATATATCTTTTCTTCATCTTAATTGGGGGGGGGGGGGGGGGGGTCCACAGGTGTGTAATGAACCCTACTATTCACAAATTAGTACAGGAAAGAAATGATAATTAAATCATTTAAACAAGAGGGCCAAGATGCCCCGCCCACTGGCGCCATGTTTTTTCACCGATCCCCACCATTTTCAAATTCGTCCGAGATATCAATAAAGCCAATGCTTTGACCAACTTTCATGATGATTGGGCAAAAATTGTGACTTCTTGAGTGTTTACAAGGGATCTCTATAGCCAAATAGGGAAAACTGCCACTATATACATATAGAGAAAAATGCCCCGCCCACTGGCGGCCATGTATTTTCACCGATCTCAACCATTTCGGAACTCGTCCGAGACATCAATTAAACCAATGTTTTGACCAATTTTCATGATGATTGGGCAAAAATTGTGACATATAGAGTGTTTACAAGGTTTCTCTATAGCCAAATAAGGAAAACTGACTGCCCACTGGCGGCCATGTTTTTCAACGGATCGGAACCACTTCTGAACTCAACCAAGACATCATTAAGACAAATATTTTGACAAAGTAACATAAGGATTGGGCATGAAATGTGACTTTTACAGTGTTTACAAGGTTCTTCTTTCTTTGACCTAGTGACCTAGTTTTTGACCCGGCACAACCCAGTTTCAAACTTGGCCGAGATTTCATTGGACCAATCTTCAGACCAAGTTTCATGAAGATGCGACAAGAAATGTGGCCTCTAGAGTGTTTACCAGCAAATGTTTACGGACGGAAGGACGGACAAACGACAGACAAAAACCGGTCATTAAAGCTCACCTGAGCAATCAGGTGAGCTTAAAAAACCTTTGACAAATCAATCATTTGAGTTATAAATAATCAAAATAAAATATCTGTACAGTAACTGTGAAAAGAACTTAAATTCTTGGTAAGGAAATATATAATCTGAGATTTATAATTATATAAATTACTTCCCTTGAAAATAATTGTCTCTAACAAATCTCTATTTTTAGTAGCAAATAATTAAAAGCCACTACCGTGACTGTAGATTCACCACTCAAAATGTGCAGCTCCATGAGATACACATGCATGCCAAATATCAAGTTGCTATGTTCAATATTGAATTATTATCTCCCTTTAAAGCTTATTACTTCCCTTGGATTTGTATTTTTGACCTTAGACCTTGAAGGATAACCTTGACCTTGACATATTTCCACGATGTGTTTGTCAGAAACACAATGTTGCCTACTGCGCCACTTTGATTTATTTAACAAAAATATATAATTTGGCAGGTCAGATAATTATGTCCATTTAAAGCTTATTACATCCCTTGGATTTGTTTTTTCGACCCCTTGACCTAGTTTTTGACCCGTCATGATCCATATTCGAACTTGACCTAGATATTGTCTAGATACAACTTCTGACCAAGTTTTGTAAAGATCGGATGAAAACTATTTGAATTAGAGAGCAGACACGAAAAGTGTGACAGAATGACAGACACACGGACAGTGTGAAAACTATATACCCCCTTTTCTTCGAAAGGGGGCAAAAAAAGAATGTTACAGAAACTTAAGTTTGAGTATACCTACATGTATACCACAGTGGCAACAAATTGTTTAATTCATGTAACTCTTGAAAATAATAAGATGACCTATTAACCTGAGAATTTCCTTCTACAAAATGAGCACATGTACACATTCACAGCCGTTAGATAAACGAACAACACTATGACAGCCTGCATGCCACATTTCACCTGACCTGGTTTCTGCGTAAAGACAACAAGAGCTTCTGTGTGGTCAAGGCTGAACAGTATATTGTCCTGGACAGCTGTCGGCTTGCCAACAATCTCAAAGTAGTTACGGATGCTCTCTGCCTGAGTACGGGGGTCCAGACCTTGCACAAACGCATACACAACCATGTTCTCCATCCGGTGGAAATTGGAACCTAAGGACAAGAAAATGTTAAGTTAGAACATTGTCATATATTAAGAAGATTTTCAATCAAGCAAAGACAAAGTAAAATGAAATGACAGTAGAACACAAACACTTTATTTCACACAAGAAACCGTCGGAGACGGGTGATGCTCCCCAAAGGTTTTTTTTGTCACAATATTTCACTATATATTCAGATAAAAGGAAATGTCTTGAGGGGCATAACTTTGGACAAAATAATTAATTTTCAAAGGGCCATAACTCTCTAAATAAATCATCTAACCAGAACCCACAAATAACATACTCATCTCCTCAAGGTAGTTAAGCTTCCCATAAAGCTTCATTGAATTCCGGTCAGTAGTTGGGGGGACAAGAATTGCACTATATGTACAATGGAAAATTTCAAAGGGCCATAACTCTGTGAAAAATCATCCGACCATAACCGGCTGATAATATGCACATCTCCTGTTGGTAGTGAAGCTTCCCATAAAGTTTCATTAAATTCCGGTCATTAATTGCTGAGAAATAGCCCGGACAAAAATTGTGCACGGACGGACGGACACACGGACAGACAAAGCGGCGACTATATGCTCCCCCAAAAAATTTTGGGGAAGCATAATAACTGAACAAGGTATCAGCTTTATTTATAAAATCACATCATAAAGTTCTAAAGGTTCATATCAGTCCCATTTTGATAAAAGCTTAAAGAGACTTGATCCTCATAAAACTAATCAAGCTGTATAACATAAGAGTAACAAGGGCTGTTTGTAAAACATGCATGCCCCCCATATGGGCTGTCAGTTATAGTGGCAGCCATTGTGTGAATAAGTTTTTTGTCATTGTGACCTTGACCTTTGACCTAGTGACCTGAAATCAATAGGGGTCATCTGCCAGTCATGATCAATGTACCTATGAAGTTTCATGATCCTAGGCCTAATTATTCTTGAGTTATCATCAGGAAACCATAAAACTGCCTTGAGTCACTGTGACCTTGACCTTTGACCTAGTGACCTGAAAATAAAAAGGGGTCATGTGCCAGTCATGATCAATGAACCTATGAAGTTTCATGATCCTAGGCGTAAGCATTCTTGAGTTATCATCCGGAAACCATTTTACTGATTCAAGTCACTGTGACCTTGACCCTTGACCTAGTGACCTGAGAATCAATAGGGGTCATCTGCCAGTCATGATCAATGTACCTATGAAGTTTCATGATCCTAGGCGTAAGCATTCTTGAGTTATTATCCGGAAACCATTTTACTGTTTTGAGTCACTGTGACCTTGACCTTTAACCAAGTGACCTGAAAATCAATAGGGGTCATTTGCCAGTCATGATCAATGTACCTATGAAGTTTCATGATCCTAGGCATAAGCATTCTTGAGTCATAATCCGGAAACCATTTTACTATTTCTAGTCAATGTGACCTTGACCTTTGACCTAGTGACCTGAAAATCAATAGGGGTCATCTGCCAGTCATGATCAATGTACCTATGAAGTTTCATGATCCTAGGCCTAAGCATTCTTGAGTTATAATCCGGAAACCATTTTACTATTTCTAGTCACTGTGACCTTGACCTAGTGACCTTAAAATCAATAGGGGTCATCTACCAGTCATGATCAATGTACCTATGAAGTTTCATGACCCTAGGCCTAAGCTTTCTTGAGTTATCATCCGGAAGCCATCTGGTGGATGGACCGACAGACGGAGGGACTGACCGACCGACAGGCGCAAAACAATATACCCCCTCTTCTTCGAAGGGGGGCATAATAAATAGACAGAATATCAGTGAAACTGTTGGTTGGTTTGGTTTGTTTTGTTAGATTTTTTGCCATTTCCAAAAGTATTTCAGTCATAAGATGGCAGTCAGTTGACCAACTTGCACTTTTCCTAGGGCAGCTGGGTCATCAGTGCTAAATGCACATAATGATGCCATGAACTGACAACGGCCCTTGAATCACAGGAAGTTGAAAATGGCGGGGCTTGGGATCAAACCCATGATCTTGTAGTCCAGCCCTCTGCCAACTAAGCAAGTTGGGCCAGTTTGAAACTTATAAAATCTCCCTGTTGATGCGCTTTGTGAATTAATGGGTAACATGAAAGCAAGAAGACATTGGAAACAATAACTTATTGAAAGATCAGCAGACTGAAAAAATGACGTTGACCTGACATTGGGAGAATAATGTGACAAGATTTGCATGTCTAGCCTTTGCATAATACAACAATTTCAAATTTCAATGATATAAGTCCGAGATATTATATGCAAACAAGTTATTATACAAATGCAAATAACTCCCTCGAAAATCACTGATGCAGAATGACCTGACTATACGCGTCTGAGATATTAGGTTTGTAGGTTTTTAAATCGACAAAAGATGCATATACAAGTAATGGATATTTTAGAGCATGGTAAATGTTAAGTATTATAATTTCCTCACAATTATCATAACCACAACAAAAATTTGCGAATCTGAAATTTTTATTTTTTATTTTGTGAATTATCAAAACATGAAAAGGCCCTTTTAAGCTTCTTATGAAATAATCCCCCTTGTCTTTACATGTTGTTGAAAGCATGCATGCAAAATTATGCTACACAATAATTAATTGATAATATTGTGAAACACAGCTCGCAATTTTGAAAACCCAACTTGATCATCCTTCAGGCACTATGAAGAACAGTCAATAATGAGATTTTTTATTATTATTGATCGATAATCTTAAATTATAACAAGTATACATGAGATGTAATTGGGATCCTACAATCTTTGGTAAAACCATGGGTATAAACTATGGAAAAACCCATCTTATTCATGCAGTGATTTTTCCCTTCTTCATATTAAAGTGCATGTATAAGTACTTTCCCAAATGAGGAAAAAATACGCAATTCCAAAAATTGCCATCTGAAAGATTTCCACATTGAGGGAAAATATTGTCAATTTGTTCCAAAAGTGCATTATCAGCAAGTGAACAAATGAATTGAGCTCTGAATTTCAAGCCAAAATGCATGTGAATGAATAATTGAATTGTTTAAGCAATTTTTACCAAGCAATTAAAAAAAACAATCTGAAAATTTCATGACACAAATGTCCCCAATTTCAGGGTTTTTCTCGCTAACTTTTCCCAATTAGTGTACATATAGGTACATTTCCACAATGCCCCCTATTGCGCCTCTTTGAAGCCATATATTTGACTTTTGACCTTGAAGGATGACATTGACCTTTCACTACTCAAAATGTGCAGCTCCATGAGATACACATGCATGCCAAATATCAAGTCAGGGCTTAACACTAACTTTTTTTTCAACTAGCCCATTCGGGCTAGTAAATGCAGAACCTACTAGCCCTGACCAATCTTTCATGTGCCCTGACCAAAGTATCATCAAAACCTAAATATTTATCATTTAACTTGTATTTTCTTATGCGTGGAGATGTGCAATTATGGTTCAATCATTCTTATCAGCTTGCCTTACTTAACTGATGCTAATGAATTCAATATTCATCTACTTAAGACATCTATTTGTAATCTTCACGCCATTTCGGGAGAAATTTCCTTGTTTTTTTTTCCTCATACTTTCTTTTACTTTCCTCCTTCCCTTTTCTTTTCTTATCCGAAGAACCCCCATTTCCACCTGTAAAGCCAAACTTAAACAACCACATGAACATTAAAACCTTTTTACATTGATTGCCGCGGTTGCCGTCTGACAACAAACGGTAATAGAATCTTAGGTATCGCAAAATAACAAATATTGTGTTACGGTAGTCGTAACAATTGTACAAGGTTAACTCTTTACTAAAAGCTGGGATCGACCATTAATATTAGTTTTGCCAAATGAATTGCGTAAAAAAGATTGTCAAAACACTTCTAATCGATCAAACAAATTAAAATTATTTAAAATTGATAAATCAATAATAATTTTATATTAAATTTGTGTTAATGTCGAGTTTTATACCTTCATCGATCCCGGACAATCCTGGGCGATCCCGGCTTTTAGTTAAAAATGTATTTTTATCGAGAAAACACTTCACTTCGAGGAAACCAATCAAAACCGTATCTAGCGGAATTCTGTTTAAAAATAGGTACTGACGTGTTTTACCAGGAAAACCGCCGGGGATTTTCTGAATTGGCGGCCTCTTTTTGATTGCAATCAGGGGGTTCCAAATCTATTTCGAGTAACGATCTGTTTGTAGTCTCCGACTTCACTCTGGGATTTAATTGTCATCTGATCATACTGTATTAAGATTTTTGCATCTTTCAAAAGCTTATTTAAAATGCAGTTTATTGATATAGAACACATAATCCCGCCAAAAATACACACGACCGGTCGGGCATGTTACTGGGACATTGGCTAGCCCGGACCTAGGTACAGGCAGTGAATGTCGTTCGGACGTGCCTTAGTGTTAAGCCCTGCAAGTTGCTATCTTCAATATTGCAAAAGGTATCGCAAAACTTTACCAAGGTTAAAGTTTTGGGACAGAATGACAGACAGGCCAAAAACAATATACCCCTGATCATTCGATCCGGGGGCATAAAAAAACAAATTGCTGCCAAGGATATAAAAATGTTGACATCAATTAAGAGTTAATGGTCGTTTTGTATATTTATAGTCAGGGCTTTCCTTAGACCTCAAATCTCAAGAGTCAATGACTCTTAGGACCAAATTTTCAAGAGTCAAAATCAAATTTGTACGAGTCATAATTTTAACGCAGGAGAGTCAATGATCTTTTGTACTTTAAGCAAATTACTGAGATATAATATATAAAAAGCAACAAATTTACAAATATCTAAACATTTATTTCTTATATTCCAGTCAATAAAAGAGATAATGTAAACATACATTGTGACCAACATTGAAAGCATAGTGAAATCAATACGAAAAAAACACTCGCACTTGTAGTGACATAATATTTATCAGGGGTGTCAATTGTCCCAAATTCGACATACGGAAAATTAAGCAGAGATTCAGAGACCGTAGGATAAAGGGAATAGAGGACAGAGCCCCTCGAGCCCTTGCTTATTGTTATTCTTTATTTTCTTTCTATGCGCAATTTTTTGTGAGTACAAAGCAAAATTTTATCAATCAGACCATCCGTAACACCGCATGTGTATTCGTCATTCTATAAAAAATGTTATCAAGAATGTTGGAAATAAATTAAAATCGACGAACCATACCGTATCTGAAAACGACTGTCTGAAAACAGGTAGAGATACATCGTTTGCGAATGAAATAAAATGTGTTTTGTTTGTCTGCAAAAAATGAAAGCCAGTAATAACTAATAAGTAACCTAGCAAAAACGCAATGAATATATAATTCGGTTGACATATTGTTTTAAGTATGATATTGCAGTGCTTTACTTTGCTAATAGATAATTATTAGTTGACGGACATTAGCAACGTTCGTAGAATGGTACGGTTTTCGGAGAGTAGCGAAGATGTTTCGTCAGTTACTGCTCATGTCAGTGCCAGCCGTTTACCATCAAAATACCTCTTTAAACTAACTAATTGGATTTACATTTATCTCAAAATCGACCCTGGACGGCTCAAATCTGGATTTAGTTATTTCATGTGCCATCTTTACCGAAGACGTGCGACAAACACGCCGATTTTCTATGCTGTCTCAAATGGTCAATTATTACACCTATGTTGTAATCAATTAGCACATGCAGCATCCAAATTTGTCACTTTGCCACACGGTCAGTTATACCAGTTCTATGGTTATTTTTAGCAACTCAGATGCAAAGCGTGTAAATTGACGTTGCAGACAGTACATAACTTTCGCGCGTCTTTGAACGGAGTTAACATGGAATAAAACAGGGTTGGGTACACTGTATTCAGCATTGAAAATACCTTCTGACATATTGTGGAAGTATTTCTCAAAATATTGTGGATATGGATGTTATAATTATATATTGGATATTATTAAAACTGACGCGGGTGAGTCCATTCTGTTTTAGTGGGTTTAATACATGTCGTTTCTGCAAACAGCTGATAACAAACGCTCAGATAAATAATGGAACGTTGATACACGCGTCATCGAAACAGCAGTGTTTTAATTGGTCATTACTAGATTTCTCAAGGAGCAAAACTCCGCCTACTGGGCGGACTTGTGCTTCAATGATTGGAAACAGTCGATAACGGTTAGCATCTACCAAAAGATACTCCGCCCCAAGCCAATTATCGATTACTCTTAACAACTTTTGATCTCTTTGCCGCAAGTCGGTACATTCCCCCGGGTCAAATGTGACACATGACGTAATTTTCTCAAGAATCAAACTAGGGTATTCTGTAATTTTCAAGCGTCAAAACCCGGGAGCTCCGGTCAAAGGAAAGCCCTGATAGTTAATAAGACATATTATTTAAAATGTCAGCCAAGGTAAATGTGTGTTGTTCTACTTTCCAACATCTAGCTCATTCTGAAGTCTAATTTTGATCAATAAACATAAGACACTGTCACAAAATGTTATACTGGTATTTCAATACTGTTATTGATCTAATTATGCTACTAGAGCAAATAATTGAATGGTTGAATGATGACTATGATTTGAATATCTAATGCAAATAATTTTTGTATATCAATTGCTTCTACATGTTTCCATACTCTAACTACATATACAAATACCTGTGAGCATGTCCTTTACAACTGGACAGGTGTTTTTTATTATCTAGCATAAGCATTAGAAAGAAATCAATCAACATTTACACATCTGAATGTTTCCTACCACTAACTGATATTAACAAAATAATTCATGAATAAAGGTATGAAAATTCAAGAAACAAGTTATTTACCTTCTAACATTTCTCTAAAGTAAGCACAAACTTTATCACATTGAGGACTACTATGAACAGATCACACTTAAATCACAAAACAATTCTTTTACACAACTTAACCCCAGGTAGACACTCCTCGCAACAACACACTACAAATGGTAATACCACAGGACAAAACAAGGAAGCTTATTACAAATTTAATTTTTGGAGTTCCCAGAATCTTCATTTATAGCAGGAGTTAGTTGGCACCAATTAAGGTTGAACATGAAATAACTACATATTACACAAAATGGTCTACTGGCAAACAACAATGAAATTAATAAGTAATTTACATCTATATTTAATTCATTTGCTGTATGTTTTTGTCCTGATTAAGTTGATATTAGGGGAATACAAAGTTTTTGTATAGATCTCTATGAGTTTTTATCTTATTTTATGGGCAATGGCTCACAGGTTCATGGTAATTTATATCCTTGCAGTAGCACCAGGTTAACAAGATGCATACCATAAGATCAAATTAAAGACTAAAAGAGTGAAACAAAATTGTCAAGGTGTTTGTCAAGCCAAACAATGCATATTATATAACTGCATTCAAGCATGTAACAATAAAATAATGAAAATTCCTATTATTCTGAAACACTAATGATGTTGCAGTGTTTTTTTTTAATTTGGGAACGGGGCCTAGCCCTTTTGGATTGGGGCAAAAACTCATCACTTTAACTAATTTTGGGTAATCGGTGTTGGTTGTTTTATAAACATATACTTAAAAATTAAGAACAAAATCATATTCAGTATTATCTTTGATAAGATTCAACTCATAGAGCTGGATAGAAAGATGAACTGATTTTTTTTTATCCCCACGTTTTTCGGAGAAAAAGTGGGGATTGTGTGGTTATCTCCGCCGTCCGTCCTGGCCAATTTCTCCTCCTACACTATTAGCACTAGAACCTTGAAACTTACACACATGGTAGCTATGAGCATATGAGCGACGGTGAAAGCGACTGAATTTTGATCTGACCCCTTGGTCAAAAGTTATGGGGGTTAGGGTGGGGCCAGGTCAGAGATTTTCCTGTGACCGTGATTCGAAAAAGGCTCATAACTACTGTGTTCCTTCAGATATTGCTTTCATATTTAGTATGCATGTGTATCTAGACAACACCTATCCATGCTCATACAATTTTTTACCCCTGTGACCTTGACCTTGTACTTTGGGGTCAGTTTTAAGGTTTCGAAATCTGCGACCGTGATTCGAAAAAGGTTCATAACTACTGTGTCCCTTCAGATATTGATTTCATATTTGGTATGCATGTGCATCTAGACAACACCTATCCATGCGCACACAATTTATTACCCCTATGACCTTGACCTTGAACTTGGGGTAAGTTTTCAGGTTTCGAAATCTGCGACTGCGATTTGAAAAAGGCTCATAACTACTGTTTCCCTTCAGATATTGCTTTCATATTTGGTAAGCATGTGTATCTGGACAACACCTTTCCATGCGCATAATTTTTTTTACCCCTGTGACCTTGACCTTGAACTTGGGGTCAGTTGTCATGGTTTCCAAATCTGCGACCGCGATTCGAAAAAGGCTCATAACTACTGTGTTCCTTCAGATATTGCTTTCATATTTGGTATGCATGTCTATCTAGACAACACTTATCCATGCGCACACAATTTTTTACCCTTATGACATTGACCTTGAACTTTGGATCAGTTTTAAGTTTTCAAAATCTGCGACCGCGATTCGAAAAAGGCTAATATCTACTGTGTCCCTTCAGATATTGATTTCATATTTGGTATGTATGTGTATCTAGACAACACCTTTCCATGGGCATAAAAATTGTTACCCCTGTGACCTTGACCTTGACGCCAGTTTTCAGGTTTTGAAATCTGCGACCGCGATTCGAAAAAGGCTCATAACTTCTGTGTCCCTTCAGATATTGCTTTCATATTTGGTATTCATGTGTATCTGGACAACACCTTTCCATGCGCATACAATTTTTGACCCCTGTGACCTTGACCTTGAGGTCAGCATTCAGGTTTAGAAATCTGCGACTGCGATTCCAAAAAGGCTCATACCTGCTGTGTCCCTTCAGATATTGCTTTCTTATTTGGTATGCATTGTGTATCTGGACAAGACCTTTCCATGCGCATGAAATATTTTACCACTGTGACCTTGACCTTAGGGTCCGCGTTTAGGTTTTAAAATCTAGTATGTGGTTATCTCCGCCGTCTGTCTGTCCATCCTGGCATCAATCTCCTCCTACACTATTAGCACTTGAACCTTGAAACTTACACACATGGTAGGTATGAGCATACCGTATGTGCCACAGTGCACTATTTTGAGTTTTGATCTGACCCTTGGGTCAAAAGTAATGGGGGTTGAGGTGGGGCAGGGTCAGAGATTTTCACTCATTTTTTTAGGTTATTTTACATTTACTTCTTCAACTCAACACCCATTTACTTCAAATTGATACTGAACATCTGTTATGACATACGCGTCGGCCTCTGCCGCGCCATTTCTAGTTTCCCAAATG
Organism: Dreissena polymorpha; assembly: GCF_020536995.1. Taxonomy (NCBI): domain Eukaryota; kingdom Metazoa; phylum Mollusca; class Bivalvia; order Myida; family Dreissenidae; genus Dreissena; species Dreissena polymorpha. The sequence goes on along the minus strand of NC_068356.1, from coordinate 120,570,159 downwards.
GGCTGGTACTAGTACTTTTCCTAATTGGGAAAAAAAGTCAATGAATAAGGACGTATGGCATAAATTTCAGTTGCTGTATACACTATAAACCACTAACCATGGCTGGTAATTACTTAGAGCCACGGTTTTGAAATACTATGACAAACTCACAAAATAGCACAAATGCAATCTAGACAAAACTTGATTTATTTACAGTACTGCACATTTATAAAGAAAATTAAGAGAAGGCAAAATAATTGCATTATTCCATTGCATGACTACAATTAAAATAGTTGAAACACTATCAGTTTTTTTTTCCTTCTTTGTGACCCGCCGAAAAATCAGCCCTTTCCCCTCCGATTTTTTGCTCCCCTCAGCTGGTAAATTTTCCCCTAGATTTCATTTTCCCCTAAAAAAAAAAAAATTTTTTTTTTTTTTTTTTTTAACCTTTAAATATATAAGTTAACCTGATCCAGTGTAGACAATAGAAAAATATTGCATAATTAAATTTTCTGTTTCCTTGAATTTGTTTTAAAAACAGTAAAATATGCTTAATTGATTATTTAAGACTTTCCTTATTTTCCCCCAAAATCCGGCGTTTCGTGTGATTTTTTCCCTCTAAAATCCGGCGTTTCACGCGATTTTTTTCCCCTCAAAAAAGGCCAGGCCCTTTCCCCAAAATCAGATAAAAACCCTTGACTATATCAAAATTCACAAATCTGAAATATTTTTACATACAATAATTTTCATTTTGCACAAAATATTTTTCATCAACATAAAGTCATATTATAAACGCTTTGAAAGAACAAGGATTTCCATGGTCTGTATGTTCCCATTGCTTGCCACATTTCAGTTCTGCATATTAAATATAAAGCTCTGTGTTAGACGCCACTCATTTAGTTGCCAGACATACAAACAGTAGCCATTGGTAAAATTTTGCTGTTCATTTGAAAATACAACTTCTGTATCAACTAGAAATGGCGCGGCAGAGGCCGACGCGTATCCCCACGCCGCATGTTTGACCCAGGGGCGCCCCAGGGTTTGTAATGGGGCCATGCATAGTTGAGATTGACCGTATTGTCATAAGAGAAGTTAAGTATCAATTAGAAGTGAATCAGTGTAGAAATGAAGAAGTTAAGTATAAGGAAATTTTGGGTGGGTGTGGCCTATGTGGGCGGGCACCCCAGGCTTGGTAATGGGGCTATGCATAGTTGAGATTGACCGTATTGTCATAAGAATAGTTCAGTATCAATTAGAAGTGAATCAGTGTAAAAATGAAGAAATTATAGTAAAAGGCAATTTTGTGTATGTGTGGCCTATTTGGACAAGCGCCCCAGGGTTGGTGATTGGGCCATGCATAGTTGAAATTGACTGTATTGTAATAAGATAAGTTCAGTATCAATTAGAAGTGAATCAGTGTAGAAATGAAGAAATTATAGTAAAAGGCAATTTTGGGTGGGTGTGGCCTATGTAGGTGGGGCACCTCAGGGTTGATAATGGGGCCATACATAGTTGAGACTGACCGTATTGTCATGCATAGTTGAGATTGACCGTATTGTCATAAGAGAATTTCAGTATCAATTTGAAGTGAATCGGTGTAGAAATGAAGAAAATATAGTAAAAGGCAATTTTGGGTGGGTGTGGTCTATGTAGGCGGGGCGCCCCAGGGTGGGTAATGGGGGCATGCATAGTTGAGATTGACCGTATTGTCATAAGAGAGGTTCAGTATCAATTTGAAGTAAATCGGTGCAGAAATGAAGAAGTAAATGTAAAATAACATAAAAAATGAGTGAAAATCTCTGACCCGGCCCCACCCCAACCCCCATAACTTTTGACCCAGGGGTCAGATCAAAATTCCAAATAGTGCAGGGTCGCACATATGCTCATAGCTACCATGTGTGTAAGTTTCAAGGTTCTAGTGCTTATAGTGTAGGAGGAGATAGTAGCCAGGACGGACAGACAGAGGGACGGACAGCGGAGATAACCACAATATCCCGACGCTTTTCACATCCACTTAAGTCCCTTAACATTTGATGCAAGATTCAGGAAAATCCTTCAAAGGGAATCAGAGATCTGGAGTGAACACAACGATGAAAGCTGAAATCATTTAACTTTAAATAAAACTTTGACCTTGAGCAGGCATAATCATAGCTTCGGCACATCGTCTTAATGCTCTAACCATTTTAAATAAGTTTCATCATTCATGACAATCCGTTGGAGAGTATAGCAGATAAAGTGGACACAAGAGTTACAGAGAGACTGACAGAATGACAGACACTGATATATTAGTGCACCACAGAAATTTGTGAAGTAAATTACATCTGTGCTATATTAATTGAACTATTCAGCAAAAAGACTAACATATAGGACTATATTTCAAACAAGGGCTGTTTGAAAAACATGCATGCCCCCCATTTGGGCTGTCCGTTGTAGTGGCAGCCATTATGTGAATACGTTTTTTGTCACTGTGACCTTGACCATTGACCTAGTTACCTGAAAATCAATAGGGGTCATCTTCGAGTCATGATCAATGTTCCTATGAAGTGTCATGATCCTAGGCAAAAGTGTACTTGAGTTATCATCCGGAAACAAATTTACTGTTTCGGGTCACCATGACCTTGACCTTTGACCTAGTGACCTGAAAATCAATATGGGTCATGTGCGAGTCATGATCAATGTACCTATGAAGTTTCATGATCCTAGGCGTAAGCGTTCTTGAGTTATCATCCGGAAACCATTCAACTATTTCGGGTCACCATGACCTTGACCTTTGACCTAGTGACCTCAAAATCAATAGGGGTCATCTGCGAGTCATGATCAATCTACCCATGAAGTTTCATGATCCTAGGCATATGCGTTCTTGAGTTATCATCCGAAAACCATTTTACTATTTCGGGTCACCGTGACCTTGACCTTTTACCTAGTGACCTCAAAATCAATAGGGGTAATCTGCGAGTCATGATCAATCTACCCATGAAGTTTCATGATCCTAGGCATATGCGTTCGTGAGTTATCATCCGAAAACCATTTTACTATTTCGGGTCACTGTGACCTTGACCTTTGACCTAGTGACCTCAAAATCAATAGGGGTCATCTGCGAGTCATGATCAATCTACCTATGAAGTTTCATAATCCTAGGAGAATGCGTTCTTGAGTTATCATCCGAAAATCATTTTACTATTTCGGGTCACCGTGACCTTGGACCTAGTAACCTCAAAATCAATAGGGGTCATCTGCGAGTCATGATCAATCTACCTATGAAGTTTCATGATCCTAGGCGTATGCGTTCTTGAGTTATCATCCGGAAACCATTTTACTATTTCGAGTCACCGTGACCTTGACCTTTGACCTAGTGACCTCAAAACCAAAAGGGGTATTCTGCGAGTCATGATCAATGTACCTATGAAGTTTCATGATCCTAGGCCCAAGGCTTCTTGAGTTATCATCCGGAAACCACCTGTTGGACGGACCGACAGACCGACCGACAGACCGACATGTGCAAAGCAATATACCCCCTCTTCTTCAAAGGGGGGCATAATAAGAATTTAACAAGAGATGTGTTTGTCAAAAAACACAATGCCCCCTACTTCGCCGCTTAATTATTATTTTTTTAATAATGCAGTTGAAACTGACCTAACGGCCACCTGCAGACAACGGTCAGTCTGGAATCCCCCGACGAAAAACACTATATTACACTTGAAAATAACGGCCACCTGTCCATAATGGCCAATGGCCTCTATATTCCACTCCGAAATTCATGTTTGAACTGAAATAAACGGTCAGGCATCAGCCGTCTCGAGTCGCAAAATTTAAAAACACAGCCCATCATTTGTCCGTCTATTTTGCGCTTAAAGCGTCTGATAGCGGTTATTGCCTTTGATATAATAAAGGCGGCCCGCTGCGAGTAAACAAATAATAAGGTGTTGAGAAGATTTGTTTTCCAGGGATAATTGTGGGGGTATCTTCAAAAGAAAATATGTCAGCGTTTGTGACACGTTTAAAGTAATTATCGCCAATTAAATGACTGCTAATTAGTACTCTGCACTTCCACCATCCAGCACCGTCAGCACCGTCAGCGAAACGTGACAGTGCATCGATCGCTTTAAGAACGTTGCTTTGTCAAGGAATAACCAGGTAATGCTTGACTCAATCATGAAATTTCAAGATGAATTCTTTGCGCACCGGGCCAAGTGTTCTAGTATATAAAAGAAAATTAGCGAGATTTTTAGCGTGGAGTGAATTGTTTTGATTGTTGCGAGTGATAATTGTTGTATGTGTTTTGAAGTTTTTCGCATGATAAGTTATCTTGTTTTTTTGTGCATGATGTGCTATGTTTTTTTTTTGTTATAAAGAATGAATGAATGTTTGTACTTTAAATGAGGTTGTTGAATGAAAATGCTGTTTGTGTGATGTTTGCGAACGAATAAATTTTAACAAATTTTTTGCGTGTTTTTCTTTGAATGAGAACGGTACAGTTAGACCGTACTATCGGTTTATGACAGCGAATCCGCTTTTTAGAATTGTACGGATGTGACGTCAATGGCACGTGACAAGCTTTATTTACTGAATGAACGAGATGCATGAGTGAACAGTTATACTAGCGTTGATAAAGTCATTGCTTTAGTTTAACAATATGAAATTAAATCAATCTATAAGATATTATTCAGTATTATTCAATGGAAGTAAATTCTGTTATTATGCTTAGTTAACCAGGGCTTTCCTTAGACCTCAAATCTCAAGAGTCAAGGACTCTTGGGACCATATTTTCAAGAGTCAAAATCAAACTTATAAGAGTCCTAATAATAACCCAGGAGAGTCAATGATTTTTTGCAATTTAAGCAAATTACTGAGATATAATATGTAAAAAGCAACAAATCAAAAGATATGTTAACATTTATTTCTTACATTGTACTGTCACTACAACACTGTGCATTTAAACACAATATCTCAATGATAAATAAATACAAAACATGTATTCTAATACAACATTTACTTCATGTATACCGCAGAGTAATATGTCATATGTTGTAAGCAACATCTCAAAGAGTAATATGTCATATCATGTCTTACACAACATCTCAGAGAGCAATATGTCATATGTCCTACAAAACATCTCAAAGATTGCATACAAAATATGTATTCTAATACAACATTTACTTCATGTATACAGCAAAACAATATGACATATGTCCTACAAACTAACAATCATTTGAGCAAATAAATAAATCATTCATGCATTTAAAGAGTGATCTCAAATGGGTGCCCCTAGTAAAGAAAAGGTAATAAAACAACACTATGACTACACACACACACAACTAGCATAAAACAAGCAAACTATCACTTTCTTCTCTTGCACATGTCCTGAAACCTGCGCAGCACATTCTGGGATGGAATAACAGATTCTGGGATCCAATAACTTTGTTTGACCGTTTCGCTTGACTATTAAATTAAGAATGAAATACAAAATGTTAAAAAAACACATTTCCGCTGGCTATCACAAAAAAACATACGGGTGGCACCTTAACACAATAGCCTATATAAATCGGTAAACTATAAAAGGAAATTATTTCTACTCACCGATAAAGGTGCCTCCGTATTTAATCCCATTAAAAATTCCAACACCCTTTAATGATTTCATGTGCCATCTTCACTGAAGACGTGCGACAAACACGCCATTTTCTATGCCTTCTCAAACGGCCAATTATTACGCCTACATGTATTTTGTAATCAATTAGCACATGCGAAAATTGTCACTTTGCCACAAGGTAAGTTATATCGGTTCTATAGTTATTTTTAGCAACTTTGATGCAAAGCGTGTAATTTGACATTGTAGACATATGACAGCATAACTTTCGCGCGCCTTTGAATTGAGCAAACATGAAGTAAAGCAGTGATGGGTGCATTCAGCTTTGGAAATACATTCTGACATACTCTGGAAATATCTCAAAATATGCTTTACAGTGTACTGTGGATATGGATGTTATTATTTTATATTGAATATTATTAAAACTGACGCGGATGAGTCCATTCTGTTTTGGGGGGTTTATAGTTCTTCTTAAATACTCTGAGCTTTTATGAGTACATACGTACAGCTCAGAGGGTCAATACCTGGGAGTTGGATTATTACAACTAGGTAGGTTTAATACACGTCTTTTCCTCAAACAGCTGATAACAAAGGCTATGATAAATAATGGAAAGTTAATACACACGTCATCGAACCAGCAGTGTTTTAATTGGTCAATACTAGATGTCTCAATTAACCAAACTCCGCCTACTGGGTGGACTTGTGCTTCGATGATTGGAAGCGGGCGTTAACAATTAGCGTCTACTAAATGAGATACTCCGCCCCGAGCCAATTATCGCTTAGTCTTAACAACTTTTGATCTCGTTGACGCAAGTTGGTATATTCCCCCGGATCAAATGTGACGCATGACATAATTTTCTCAAGAGTCAAAAAGGGGTCTCCTGTAATTTTCAAGCGTCAAAACCCGGGAGCTCGGGTCAAAGGAAAGCCCTGGTTAACGACAATGAGCATTTGTTTTACACTGTATGCAAACGACTGGGTGGGGTAACGACTTAGCAATACTACCAACTGACCAAGCATCTTAAAATTGTGATCCGAATTCAACGGTCACCTGTGGATAACGGTCACTTTGGTCATTTCCCTTGACTGACCGCTGAATTCAGGTTTGACCGTATTTCTTTAAAAAATTATTACTTCCCTTGTGAAAATGATCTGTACCTGCCAAATGATATAAAATATAAATTATCTCCCTTAAAAGCTTGTTACTTCCCTTGGATTTTGTTTTTTGACATTTGACCTTGAAGGATGACCTTGACCTTTCAGTCTTTCACCACCCAAAATGTGCAGCTCCATGAGATACACATGCATGCCAAATATAAAGTTGTTATCTTCAATATTGCAAAAGTTATGGCCAATGTTAAAGTTTTCGGACAGACGGACGGACGGACAGACAGTTCAAATGCAATATGCCAATCTACCGGGCGCATAAAAAACATATTGCATGCAAGTAACTTACCAGTGTTGGATACAGGACCGGTTCTCTGGTAGATGTTATTAATGACCACACCCTGAGGCTGATGGCTTCTAACCACAGCTGCTGGGGACCGGGGCCTGTACTGGTTCGGTCTGGGACCCGATGGCTGTTCTTTACCAGGAGACTGGAATCTTGGATGAGACTGTTGATTCCCGTGAACTCCCACACCCTTTGGCATTGGGCTAGGAGAGGTCATGCTTTGGTATGGACTTGTATTTGGATTGGGGTTGAAGTTCTGTGGTTTCAATGCACTTTGCATACTCATCTGGGTATTGTTCAATCCAGAACCGACACCATGTACTGGTCTCTGTACTATATTCTGTGCAATACTTATGGAGGGTGAGTTCTGCTCCACTTGTTTTGGAGAATGGTTAAATCCAGGCAATTGTTCACCATTTTGGTGCGATTTACTCAATATTCTGATTGGTGGTTTTGGTGAGTTTGAGTTCATACTTACATGTGAGTTCAGTGGACTAAGTCCGGTGCTAGAATCTGCAGGATTGAGTCTGTCTTTCCTACTTAGAATGCTGATGTGATCATTGGTTGGCATTCTGTTAAACATGCTTGCATGGTTGGCTTGAGAGTCAGGATCTTTCTTTTCAAAGCTGGTAGGTCTGTCCGTGAAACTGCTAGAAGAGGATGATTGGGGAGAGTATGGTGGCTGTGGATCTGGTTGCGAGAGCGCAGGGTGAGCTAGTGGTTGTCGTTGGGGCTGCTGAAGTTGGTGCTGCTGAAGCTGTGATTGCTGCTGTTGCTGCCACAGAAACTGCTGCTGCAATGGCTGTTGCTGCATGGGCTGGGTATTTTGTCTAATATGTTGCACTGGAAGCTGGCTGTAGGGTGTGTGTTGCCATACGGGCTGATGTACATACTGCTGTTGTGCAAACAGGGGCTGATGATGGGACACTGAGGAAAATGCCTGAGAGTGCTGTGGCTCTGCATGTGGTAGGTCATACTGATGCAACACTGGTTGCCAGGCAGGCTGCTGGGGGCTTGTCATGTTATGCATGAAGGGTCGACCAACGGCTGGGGAATTCCGATTCTCTTCAATCTGTGGTGATGGAGACTTTGTAAATTTATCGTGCTGACGGTCATCATGCTGAACAAGTGGGTCTAAATGATGAAGTCCCTGTTCGTGAGTGAGATGGTGTTGCTGATGCTGTTGCTGCTGCATCTGCAAGGTCTGCTGTTGCTGCAAGAATACCAGCTGCTGCAGCTGCTGTACAGTTGGAGTACGGTTCATATCGCCACCAGCCCAACTCTGTGGCTGAGATCTAGTCAAGTCTTGTGGTTCCTGTGGACTCTGCTGTGTGTGGGCGTGTGGGAATGGCTGCCAGCCCCTTTGGGAAAATGCTGAAGTGTGATCTTGCCAAACCTGCTGCTGTGGGCGACTGTTGAAGCCCATGCCGATGGGCAATGCCTGGATGCCTGGTGCGGTCTGTGGCTGTGACAGTGAGATGTGCTGCCACATATGCATATCTTGCTGCTGCTGCAGTGCTGAAGGGTCCCCATGGCCGGTGATGTGCTGTCTTACTCTGGGTGGTAAACTAGGTGGAGTGTCATCTGTCATTGTGCTGTTCAGTTGGTTAGTGGGTATTCAAGACATATCCATAGTCTTTTTGTTCTGTAAAATATAAAGAGTCTTATGTCTCAGGTATTGCCCCAGAATTTGTCTCAGAAAATGATATAATATCAATTAATAAAGAAGCAATGTTAAGCAACTCATGAATATATAACGTCTGACTTAAAACAATTAAAATTTAAAGGTCGCCGTGGTGTAATGGATATGGTGTCCGCCTTGCGACCGGGAGGTCACGGGTTCGATCCCCACCGTGGGAGCGTTCTTTAGATTCCCCCAAAGACACCAAGTACTGGTTCTAGGCCCAGGAAACGGACTCGAGAGCGTTTATATAAGCCTAAGGCTTTCGACGCAATCGAGCTAAAATAAATAGGTTTAAACTAAACTAAAACAATTAAACAATAAACACATAGCTTTTGGGGTGACCTGTTGGTCTGCAAAATAAGGCTAGATGCATCTCTGCAAAATATTGAGTCTATTGTTATTTAAAGAACTGTAATATCAACATATTTGACCATTGTTCTTTAGTACAACCTTGACCTTTGGTCTAAGGGGCACAAGACTTGTGTGTAATACATATATTTTGAGGTTAAGTATGACATAACAGGTAGGGAGACAGTGGCACTCACCGTCTTAGGATAGTAGCCATTTGCTTTCAAGTTATTTTCCCAAAGCAAAAAGGTTAAACAAAATTCCCAATTTGATAAAAAACAAGGGCTGTTTGTAAAACATGCATGCCCCCCATATGGGCTGTCAGTTGTAGTGGCAGCCATTGTGTGAATACGTTTTTTGTCACTGTGACCTTGACCTTTGACATAGTGACCTGAAAATCAATAGGGGTCATCTGCCAGTAATGATCAATGTACCTATAAAGTTTCATGATCCTAGGCCTAATTATTCTTTAGTCATCATCAGGAAACCATTTTACTGTTTCGAGTCACTGTGACCTTGACCTTTGACCTAGTGACCTGAAAAATGGTCATCTGACAGTCATGATCAATGTACCTATGAAGTTTCATAATCCTAGGCGTAAGCATTCTTGAGTTATCATCTCGAAACCATTTTACTATTTTGAGTCACTGTGACCTTGACCTTTGACCTAGTGACCTGAAAATCAATAGGGGTCATCTGCCAGTCATGATCAATGCACCTATGAAGTTTCATGATCCTAGGCGTAAGCATTCTTGAGTTATCATCCGGAAACCATTTTACTGTTTCGAGTCACTGTGACCTTGACCTTTAACCAATTGACCTGAAAATCGATACGGGTTATCGGTCAGTCATGATCAATGTTCCTATGAAGTCTCATGATCCTAGGCGTAAGCATTCTTGAGTTATAATCCGGAAACCATTTTACTATTTCGAGTCACTGTGACCTTGACCTTTGACCTAGTGACCTGAAAATCAATAGGGGTCATCTGCCAGTCATGATCAATGTACCTATGAAGTTTCATGATCCTAGGCCTAAGCACTCTTGAGTTATCATCCGGAAACTATTTTACTATTTTGAGTCACTGTGACCTTGACCTTTAACCTAGTGACCTGAAAATCAATGGGGGTCATCTGCCAGTCATGATCAATGCACCTATGAAGTTTCATGATCCTAGGCCTAAGCGTTCTTGAGTTATCATCCGGAAACCATCTGGTGGACGGACCGACCGACATATGCAAAACAATATACCCCCTCTTCTTCGAAGGGGGGCATAATAAATAAAAATAAACAATTTCTGTAGATTTTTATATCTTAATTTTATTTCAATTATATCTAACAAAGTATATAAATATAATTTAGATCATTTTTGTGTTTTCAATTAGAAATTCCCACGAATGGATAGACATTTTCAGAAAAAATGTGTTAATCTTCATGTTCCAACAAATTAATGAGATATTCTTTAAAACACTGTCACGAAAACAAACTTTCTTAGCAATTGTAAATTGTATGGAAAGGCTGTTATTTACACAATATTAATAACAAATGGGCTGAGAGAAAATAATAAATAATAACAACAAAGGCCATGGTGTAAAATTTTCATTTTTTTTTGCCTTTGGAGCTTGATAATTGGAAATCTCTTCTTGCCCTTGCTAAATCTTTACATCCCCTTTAAACAAAAAAAATATAATGCTCAAGAAAAAATTTAACAAATTATGTTTGCTTGTAATTACTTTCATATAAATGATGCCTTTCACAAGAAATTTTAATTATCATTTGTAAATTTTCCAACATATTGTAGAGTAAATCATTACATGATTCACAACATCTTAACAAGACTGGCACATACAATCTTGTTACATGTAACAAAACTAGAGCTTGTCACATAAGTGATGAAAAATACCCCGAACACACATGTATTAATATAAAGCAATATGAATGAAAGCTAGGAATGTGCCTCAGACACTGATGCATGTACATGTTTACTATAAGCTGGTGGATGCTTTGAGCTAAATCTAGCAATTAATTTATCAAAGTATTGAAATTCAAATCCTGTTTGTGTAGGTATGTGCAAGAAATGACATTCAACTATTGATTGACATATGGAACATGTTTTTTATCTTTTCACTTACAAATCTTCAGAGTATTCATTATGAGAGCTGGATCAAATTCAACAGATACAAATGACATTGCGGAAAAACTGACAAAGGGGCAAAATTCTGCAAAAACTTGTTGCAGTGGAAATGTCTGTTTTTAAGTCCATCTAAGACCCCCTCCCCCCTTGTTTAGGAGGAGTTGAAAATACCAGCCTTCAAGCAACAAAATTGTCAATAAGGCCTAAAAAAAGTGTTTGTTTTAGGTTACGGGCTCAAAAAAATGAGGGTTGGTAGGTCGGGAATTATTTTTTTTAGTGTAGGATCTGTTTATATCGGAAGAAACTGAAGCCATCAACGAACTAGAAGATTGTACACAAGAAATAAACAATTGGATGAACAGTAACAAGCTCAAAATGAACGCTTCAAAAACTGAATACATAGTGTTTGGAAGTCGCCCTCAATTAAACAAGTGTAACACTCAGGACATTGATGTATGTGGTGACAAGATCAAGCGACAAAGTAGCATAAGATATTTGGGCGCATTTTTGGACGAAACCCTGAACTTTAAGGAACACGTTAAGAGAAAGTGTAGATCTGCAATGTTAAATTATTTCAAAATAAAAAGCATTCGTAAATACTTAACACAAGAAGCCACACAAACACTAGTTCTTTCTTTAGTCATTTCCCATTCGGACGATTGCAACGTTATTTTGTACGGCATCTCCAAGAGTGAACTGGCAAAACTACAGTGTATTCAAAATATGTGCGCAAAATTGGTTTTGAGCCGTAGAAAAAGTGAAAGTTCAAAACAATCACTTTATGACCTGCAATGGCTGCCAATCAAGGCTAGAATCAAATTCAAAACTCTTACATACATGTTTAACTGTTCAATTGGTAATGCCCCTGCCTATTTGACCGAACTTCTATCCACTCTGATTTCTAAACGTAATCTTAGATCATCAGCATCATCAATAGGCTGTTTTAATGTACCTTTCAAAAAGAAAAGATCATTAAGTGATAGAAGCTTTAGTACTGTAGGTCCAAAACTATGGAACAACCTACCTTTGAGTTTCAGACAATGTACTTCAATAGACACTTTCAAAAAACGACTTAAGACATACTTTTTCGGTGACTTTTTTTGCATATTTTTAAGGAAATACGTGATGTACCTTTGTATGTTTTTAATTTGTGTTTAGATATTATATTTTTATTGTTATCTGTGACAGAGGACATGAAAACAGAAACAATAGCAGCTGGAGTGTGGCCATTAAATGCCTGAAAATTACGATAACAAGTTCCACAACAGTTTTATCTAGCCTCAGGTGGGTGGGGTAAGAAACTAATATCATGCCGATTTGAGATGTACATTTTCATACAAGACTATTGGCTTTATATTGTTGTGGCATTAGGAACTAATAAATATATAATAAAGAATATGCATACATTGTTGTCACGGAATATAAACTCTTATAACGGAGTTTTGAGATATTTTACAACTTGCAGCGAGGAGTTTAGTTTCGGGAATTCTAAACATCCGGATGCGCATGCGCATTGCATTCTAGCGAAAATCAAGGTTAACAGACACTAATATTTCAGATAGTGCTAAGGACAAAGTTCGTCAAACCTTCAAAGAACACAACCAAGGGCAGCATTACAATAGGTTTAGATAATAGATAGTATAAATAGAATAAATATAAGGATTATTATTTTAATCGTTAGTTTTGGTTGTAGTAATGTATTAAATGTAGTAAAAGTATTATAAAAACAGGTACATGTAGTAGTAGTACAGTCGATTGGTGTATAACGGATAGCTAAGGACTTCGAGTCTCATTTCAACGTAAACACCATGCATTCAGTAATTAAACCATTAAATCTAGATAGACACATGTCTTTCCTATTGAAACATGCCAGCGGTTTTAAAGTAGTAGTAGAAGCAGCAGCAACAGCTAGGAGCAGTTGGAGTTGTAGTTGTTGTTTTTGTAGTAGTTTAAGTAGTAGTAGTTGTTGTAGTAGTAGTAAAAAACTGGCCTGTAACTCTAAAACTCTTAAACGTTGGCTTGATAAAACTTCATTACACATCAAAAGACTAATGCATGTTTGACAACGTGTTTTGGTCCAAGACAGTGCGCTCAACTATTCTTTTGCTTTAATAATATAATGTACATTTTCTCCCCAAAATGTACAGGCTATACAAGACCCTGGCAATCTCCTACTGTATGGCTGCGACTTTGTACAAGACTGTTCGTCACTCTTCCAGCGTTCCTACTTTTTCCTACTTTTTTAATAGCTTCCTACTTTTTCCTACTTTTTGGTAAAAAACTCCTACTATTCCTACTTTTTGGAAAATAAAGTCCGCAAAAAAACATAAATATGAACTTTGTGCTAGTTATATTTGCAGAAAATGAACAAAAGATGTCAAACTTACTGGTTTCTGTTGTTGAAAGACGTGGCAAACATGTCCCTATCCATGTGCATCATCTTTCATCATCATGAAGGTGAGTCTCTCAGGTATTTTAAATATTTTTTGGCTGAACTCAAGAAGCATAGAATCCTCACAATGCTATACATGTATAAACCCAATGATGCCATGTTGAGGGTATTTTTGGTTATTTTCAAATGTTGTTTTCATTTCCAAAAAAGTATGTATCAAATATTAGAGATGTGATTTCTTTGATTTCCAGTTATAGAAATACATTATCATTTGAAAGTAACCAAAACTATTTGCAAAGCTATTACCAGCTAAAGGAAAATACTATTCCAATTTTATAGCTGCAGCTTTGCATTTCTTTTTCTGTCACTATTTACTTGCTTGGGAACCTCATTTTCACTGACATACATGTATGTTTTTGATTTTATGTTTGTTAAAGAATATTAAAATAGCCATTTGAATGGTGACAGTAAAAGAATTTCATTCTACTAACATACAATGGCTTTGAAAAAGTTGCTTTTTATTTGCAGATCATAGATGTAGTTGCTTTCCACATGATATAACCGCATGATATAAACTAGCTATGCCAGGTAGAAAAACTAAGTTCAACAGGTCTTGGCTTGTGAAGCTTGACAATAATGGAAACAGTATTGGTGACTGGTGTGTACAGGATTCCTCAAATGAATTTGCTGCATACTGTTTTGTGTGTTCCAAGAGCATCTCTTGTGCGAACAATGGTTTATATCAGGTTATCAACCATGCTGATGGAGCAAAGCACAAACAATGTATAAAAGAAAAAGAAAAAACACAGAAACTGCTGTTTGTTTCCAAACCTACTCCTTCAACCTCAACAAGCACTCAAGGAGGAGATGTTGGGAAAAGTGTATACCTACAGCCCCTTGCACACACTGAACAAGTGGCAAAAGCTGAAGCTCTATGGGCATTGAACGTTGCAGCAACTGGTATGTCATACAGTTCATGTGATGGTCTTCCTGAACTATTTAGAGCCATGTTTCCAGGACAAGTGTCTGCAGACTTTACCATGAGCAAGTCCAAAATCTCCTATTTAATTTCTGATGGGATTGGACCTTTCTTAAGGAAAAAGCTGGTTGATCAAATTAATTCCAGTAAAGTTCCATATACAATTCAGTTTGATGAAACAGGGACTTGCCAAGACAAAAAACAATGTGACATTCTTCTGAGATTTTGGAATGTTACCAGGGCTCAGCCTAGGTTCAAATTTGTGGGAGAAGTGACCCTCATCTGAAATTAGGGAGAAGTGAGTCCAAATTAGGGAGAAGTGAGGCCACTAAAAGGAGAAGTGGTTTCTGTTCGGCGTTTAATAAAATCATCACTTGTTTTATAACATTCATTACACCAAGCCTATCATCATCAATGACTAACAAATAATATTTTTAAAGACAATAAATCCTTACATAGTAAGACACATAAATCAATTCATACAAATAAAACCTGTGATTTCCATGTGCATAATACAAATCAACAGTAATTAAATATTGTCATGACGATCCAACACTATATACATTATAATGTACATGATAATTACATATTGTAGAGCTTAAACCCAAATTAGAAATCTTATTTTACTACTGTTATTTTTTATTAGCAGGCAAAATGCCCACCGTACTCATGCCTTCTGTCACATACAGGCTTTAATAAATCTACAGCACTAATCGGTCCCTACGGGTATATTCATCCACAAAAAATTCATGTCCAGTAACTAAAGACTGATGATGAAAAGCAGGTGTAATCCCCTGGATATTGAGCATTTTATGCATACATTTTCCATCGAAGCGCGCGAAAATTATTCGGGACATGTATAAACGTCACATTATTGGCATGGAAAGCAAGGGTGTATTGAATTGTGTGCACTACGTTGATACGGACACGTTTATTCGCATTCGTTACAGATCCTCGTGTCTTGTTAATAAGAACCAATGTGCACATATTTAATAGCTAGAATGTTAAAAGTTTGTTTTCTGAGTTCAAGTGTTTTGATTCAATTGATTACTATATTTTGAGAAATATTTTTTATTTGTATGCATTTACTAACATAATACACTACGAGGGATATAAAATAATAGTCGTTTACATATGGATATATCAAATTATGGAAATTGGCACTATGCACGGGTGTGTTAGTTTTCTTTTAAATGGTTATGAATTCAAAATACTTTACGCATCGACTGGAGAATTATTGTTTAAGAGTTTTGAAACACAAAACAAGTAAACAGTAGAACACACTAGAGTTAATCGTATTCATATTAACTGTTGGGAATGTGTCGCGCATGTTAACTTTTTTGTGCGTAAAACATGTCCATAACGACGTTATTTCATCGCTTAGGTAAACTACTGCATATGTATAAACAATGTGCGTGTTCTCATTGGTTACTATCTATGTTAATGTACCGTTTAACTCTGCCTGCAAGGCGGTGTACTAATTGCGCTTGCAGAACAGAGAACTATCAAAACTGTCAGTGAAATGACACTCGCTTTCATCTTTTGATCTAGGCCTTAATTGTTTGGAGTGAATGCCCATGATTGCTATTTGACTGGATAAGCTTTTACAGCAGTCGATCATGATAATAAACCGATATTTTAACCAGCGTCATCAGTGACTTCATGACATGTGTAAATAGAGAGTTTTGCGATGGAAAATTTGAAAGAAAAAACCCTCTCCTTCCTGTAATTTAAGGGCGATGTTATTTTGTCCCGGGCGAAGTTATCGCCCACTTCGCCCTCATGGCCGAGCCCAGGTTAAAAAGGGACAAGTGTCAACTGTATATCTCAAAAGTCTACTGTTTGGACATGCCCCAGCTGATGTGGTAACTGAGGGAATTATTGAAACACTAACTGAAAATGGTTTTGAACTGAATGTACAACAGTTAGTTTCTCTTGGTTGTGATGGCCCAAATGTGAACAAGGCAATATGGAAAAAAAACTCAATGACTATAAGAAGGAGTTAGGGTTTACAGAGTTGGTGCCATTCATTCCCTGTACCCTTCATGTTGTCCACAACGCCTTCAAGAACGGAATCTATGTGTATGGTGAAGATGCTGAACAACTGGCAGTGGAAATTTTTCAGTGGTTCAAGTCACACACATGTCAGCGGGAGGACTTCCAGGAAACCTTGGCAGAACTGGGGCTGGATGATGAAATGTTTGTGCGACATGTTCAGTGTCGGTGGCTAACACTCGTCCCTGCTCTGCAGAGAATACTGCGCAACTGGAAAGCTGTCTGCAAGTATTTCATAACTGACCTCCCAGCTATGAGCAAGGAGAATCATACAGAGTCTAACCTTCGAAAGAACTCCAGGTATCAACGTATTTGTAGTCAGCTTAAGGGCAAAGAAACACTTGCTGAGATCCAGTTCTTGACAAACACAGGGCCTTTGTTTGAATCTTTCCTGGAACTCTTCCAGAAGCAAGAGCCACTTATCCATCTGCTGTACTCTGAATCAGCAAATCTGCTGAAGACAATCATGCTCCGCTTCATGAAGTATGATTCTGTTGGAAATTGTAAAGGCAGGCAGTTGCTGGCAGTGGATGTTCGGAAAGCCGAGTTGTGTTCTGATGTTGCTGACATGGAGATTGGAAATGACACAAAGAAAACTTTGTCTACCTTAGAACATGGTTGTGCAAAGACGGTGTTGTTTAGCATGAGGTCTTTCTACCAGACAGTTGCTGAATATCTACGGAAACACCTACCACTTCAGAGCAATCTGATGAAAGAAGCCCAGTGTCTTCATCCTGAAGTTAAAGATCAGGAGGCAGCCCGGAAGTATTTGAAAATACTGTGCAACTCTTTGCCGTTGATCTCAGATCAGAATGTGTCTGCTATAACGGATGAGTGGAAATTGTACAGAGCTGAAGAGATTCCCACATCAGTTCTATATGATAAAGAAGAAAACTTGAAAAGGATTGATTCATACTGGGACTATGTGCTTAGCACCAAAACCAAAGCCGGTGCTCTGAAGTATCCACATTTGACGAAGGTGGTACAGACATGCCTGTCTATTGCACATGGAAACGCGGATGTGGAAAGGAGTTTGTCCATCAACAAGAAGATATTAACTCCAGAAAGAACCTGTCTCTCGGAGGAGTCACTGAATGGCTTGAGAACCAATGTGCACATATTAGCTAGAATGTTAAAATTTTGTTTTCTGAGTTCAAGTGTTTTGATTCAATTGATTACTATATTTTGAGAAATATTTCTTATTTGTTTGCATTTACTAACATAATACACTATGAGGGATATAAAATATTAGTCGTTTACATATGGATATATCAAATTATGGAAATTGGCACTATGCACGGGTGAGTTAGTTTTCTTTTAAATGGTTATGAATTCAAAATACTTTACGCATCGACTGGAGAATTATTGTTTAAGAGTTTTGAAACACGAAACAAGTAAACAGTAGAACAAACTAGAGTAAATCGTATTCATATTAACTGTTGGGAATGTGTCGCGCATGTTAACTTTTTTGTGCTTCAAACATGTCCATAACGACGTTATTTCATCGCTTAGGTAAACTACTGCATATGTATATACAATGTGCGTGTTCTCATTGGTTACTATCGATGTTAATGTACCGCTTAACTCTTCCTGCAAGGCGGTGTACTAATTGCGATTGCAGAACAGAGAACTATCAAAACTGTCAGTGAAATGACACTCGCTTTCATCTTTTGATCTAGGCCTTAATTGTTTGGAGTGAATGCCCATGATTGCTATTTGACTGGATAAGCTTTTACAGCAGTCGATCATGATAATAAACCAATATTTTAACCAGCGTCATCAGTGACTTCATGACATGTGTAAATAGAGAGTTTTGCGATGGAAAATTTGAAAGAAAAAACCCTCTCCTTCCTGTAATTTAAGGGCGATGTTATTTTGTCCCGGGCGAAGTTATCGCCCACTTCGCCCTCATGGCCGAGCCCAGGTTAACAAGGGACAAGTGTCAACTGTATATCTCAAAAGTCTACTGTTTGGACATGCCCCAGCTGATGTGGTAACTGAGGGAATTATTGAAACACTAACTGAAAATGGTTTTGAACTGAATGTACAACAGTTAGTTTCTCTTGGTTGTGATGGCCCAAATGTGAACAAGGCAATATGGAAAAAAACTCAATGACTATAAGAAGGAGTAAGGGTTTGCAGAGTTGGTGCCATTCATTCCCTGTACCCTTCATGTTGTCCACAACGCCTTCAAGAACGGAATCTATGTGTATGGTGAAGATGCTGAACAACTGGCAGTGGAAATTTTTCAGTGGTTCAAGTCACACACATGTCAGCGGGAGGACTTCCAGGAAACCTTGGCAGAACTGGGGCTGGATGATGAAATGTTTGTGCGACATGTTCAGTGTCGGTGGCTAACACTCGTCCCTGCTCTGCAGAGAATACTGCGCAACTGGAAAGCTGTCTGCAAGTATTTCATAACTGACCTCCCAGCTATGAGCAAGGAGAATCATACAGAGTCTAACCTTCGAAAGAACTCCAGGTATCAACGTATTTGTAGTCAGCTTAAGGGCAAAGAAACACTTGCTGAGATCCAGTTCTTGACAAACACAGGGCCTTTGTTTGAATCTTTCCTGGAACTCTTCCAGAAGCAAGAGCCACTTATCCATCTGCTGTACTCTGAATCAGCAAATCTGCTGAAGACAATCATGCTCCGCTTCATGAAGTATGATTCTGTTGGAAATTGTAAAGGCAGGCAGTTGCTGGCAGTGGATGTTCGGAAAGCCGAGTTGTGTTCTGATGTTGCTGACATGGAGATTGGAAATGACACAAAGAAAACTTTGTCTACCTTAGAACATGGTTGTGCAAAGATGGTGTTGTTTAGCATGAGGTCTTTCTACCAGACAGTTGCTGAATATCTACGGAAACACCTACCACTTCAGAGCAATCTGATGAAAGAAGCCCAGTGTCTTCATCCTGAATTTAAAGATCAGGAGGCAGCCCGGAAGTATTTGAAAATACTGTGCAACTCTTTGCCGTTGATCTCAGATCAGAAAGTGTCTGCTATAACGGATGAGTGGAAATTGTACAGAGCTGAAGAGATTCCCACATCAGTTCTAAATGATAAAGAAGAAAACTTGAAAAGGATTGATTTATACTGGGACTATGTGCTTAGCACCAAAACCAAAGCCGGTGCTCTGAAGTATCCACATTTGACGAAGGTGGTACAGACATGCCTGTCTATTGCACATGGAAACGCGGATGTGGAAAGGAGTTTGTCCATCAACAAGAAGATATTAACTCCAGAAAGAACCTGTCTCTCGGAGGAGTCACTGAATGGCTTGAGAATGTCTAGAGATGTAAGCATGTTTGGCAAGGTGGCAGATGTGCCTGTTACAAAGGAACTGCTGTCATCAGTAAGACAGGCTCATAAGAAATATACAGAAAGAAGAGGCAGAAAAAATGGTGACCTTGATGAAAGAGAGAAGAATAGAAGAGGAAAAACTAAACAGACAAAAAGAGAAGGAATCACTTGAGAAAGAACTGGCGAAAAATAGAAAGATAAATGAAGAAGAGAAGGATCTCAAAACAAAGGAAAAGGATTTACATGAAGACTTGCAGAGAGAAAATGAGATCTTTGAAGAAGCCAATTAAAGACTGGCTGCAGCCATTAAGGCAAAGGACTTTAAGGAACTGAACATTGCTCAGTCTCTACTAGAAGTGGCTAAAGGAAACATTAAAAAGTTGACAGAGTCAATTGAAACATGCAAAGATAAAAGAGATGAAATAGCAAGAAAGATAAAGAGGATGATAGATGACTGCCTATCAAAGCAAAATACTGCCTTGGATAAGGGACAATAGAATAGTTTGAATGGGCTAATAGTGCTTGCTTTGTTGATGTATGTTAATATTCAGCTGCTTGCTTCTGGAGTTCACAAATACATATATAATTATGCATGTAGTTGTGTATTGATATGCCTCTTGTGTTTTGAATCAGTAACTTTACCTTTTATTAACAACTTACATTCTCTTGTGTTTAACCATTTCCATTTTATACAACATGTGTACTGTATAGATCTGCATTAGCATTGGTGCTCTAATCATTGTAAATCATCTGGCTTACTAACTCACTGTACTGAATATAGTCCTTTATATGTAGCTTGTAACCACATACTAATTTACCATTAACATGCTAGTAAATGCTTTACTAGCATGGTTATGTAATGATTGTTAATTTGAGAATTAAAAAAAGTTTCAGGCTGATGGAAGATGACCACACAGTTCAGCAACAGAAACTGGCCAGCATTGGTATACAAGAATAGTCCACATGGCATAAAAATGGTAGGGTTTTGCATTTAGAACGCCTCCTCGGGTAAGTTATTTGCCATGATTAATTAACAATTTAACTGAAAATATTCCTACTTTTTTGGAAAAAATATTCCTTCTATTTCCTACTTTTCTGTCAGAAAGCCTCCTACTTTTTTGTGAGTGGCTGCTGGAAGGCCTGGTCAGGGAACTCTAGAGGGATGTCTCAGTCAAGGCCATCAGAAGAAAAGCTGGATGGGCAATGTGAAAGAGTGACTGTCCCTCAAACAGATGAATAACAGCAGCCCACAACATAAATGACTGGTAGAGGATTTCTGTGTCGTCGTCGCTTATTTCCCCAAAGGACCAGGTCAAGGGAATGATGATCCTAATGCTGAAGTGAAACCTTATTTACAGTCAAGAAGTAACATTTTTGGCCCATTCTTCTTGTAATGCACTTAGAAAATTAATTTTAATAATATCTTGGCCAAGTATTCAAATGGATCTGAAAAAATTGCAAAAGAATCGCAGAACAGATCCTTCAGGTCTTGGATGCACAACCTACAGAGTTTGGGTCTCTTGTTCCATTTTAAGGAACAATGACCTTGACCCAACAAGCCCCAAATGTAATCTCACACTAGGCCTGCATGTAAGCTACCCACAAACAATATTACAGCACAATACTTCAATAAAAAAACTAAATTTATCAAAAATTTATTTTTAGTCTCAGCGACTGACCCTACTTGCCCCAAATGAAAGCCCCGCTAGATCAGGTAGTAAAATATATTCACAAACAAGATGTGTTTGTGAAACACAATGTCCCCCTATATAACGTTTGACCTTGAAGGATGACCTTGACCTTGACCCTTCACCACTCAAAATGTGCAGCTCCATGAGATACACATGCATTTCAAATATAAAATAGCTAGCTTCAATATTGCAGAAGTGACATTACATGAGTAATTTTGACCTATATATTTGACCTTGAAGGATGACCTTGACCTTGACCTTTCACCACTCAAAATGTGCAGCTCCATGAGATACACATGCATGCCAAATATCAAGTTGCTATCTTCAATATTGTAAAAGTATTCATAAAATAAGCGATTTGGGCCACATATGTTTGACCTCTGACCTTGAAGGATGACCTTGACCTTTCATCACTCAAATGTGCAGCTCCATGAGATACACATGCATGCCAAATATCAAGCTGCTATCTTCAATATTGCAAAAGTATTCATAAAATAAGCGATTTGGGCCACATGTATTAGACCTCTGACCTTGAAGGATGACCTTGACCTTTCACCACTCAAAATGTGCAGCTCCATGAGATACACATGCATGCCAAATATCAAGTTGCTATCTTCAATATTGCAAAAGTGCTCATAAAATGAGCAATTTTGGCCACATATATTTGACCTCTGACCTTGAAGGATGACCTTGACCTTTCACCACTCAAATTGTGCAGCTCCATGAGATACACATGCATGCCAAATATCAAGTTGCTATCTTGAATATTGAAATATTGCAAAAGTGTACATTAAATGAGCGATTTTGACCCATATATTTGACCTTTGACCTTGAAGGATGACCTTGACCTTTCACCACTCAAAATGTGCAGCTCCATGAGATACATATGCATGCCAAATATCAAGTTGCTATCTATAATATTGCAAAAGTTATTGCAAATGTTAAAGTTGGCGCAAACCAACAGACCAACCAACAGACCAACCAACCAACCAACAGACAGGGCAAAAACAATATGTCCCCCACTACTATAGTGGGGGACATAAAATAGTGGGGGACATAAAAATTTCAGCACAATACCTCTGTCCTAATTTAAGTTATGGAGTGCAAATTTTTATTCATTTTTCGCAACAGTGACCTTGACCCAACTGGGCTCAAAAACAGCACCATGCTAGTTGTGCATGTCAGCTAGAGATAGTTGTCCAATGGAGATGCTACCTTAATTTCTTAAGAACAATAAGGAACAAAATTCTGCTAAATTGCAGCTCAGAGTTATGGGTCTTGGTCGGTAACCTCACATGATGATCCCAAAGACATTTGTGAAGTTTTGATAAATATCTGTAGCAGTAACAGAGATATGTTCTCAATACATGAAAACTTTCAAAAAGAATGTCAACTGACATGCAAACCTTAGTCTGACTTTTCTTAGTGCAAAAGGGGGCATTATCATGCTTCAGGACAGATCAAAGTGACAGGTCAAAGGTCAGGGATTATTTATTATGACCCTGATCACACATGTAAAGTTTTAATATTTTAATTTATTCAATATCTGTAGTAGACATAGATCATGAAGTTGTTGCATCCACAAGTAAACCTAAATTTTCTAAGTTTTGAAAAGGGCATAATTCTGCTAACTTGCAGGTCAAATTATGGTCACTGGCCTTAATCAGTTACTGATAGAACCGGTAAACATCCGGATTGTATATTATGTTTCAATATCTGAAGTTGATATAAAGAAGTTGCAAGCAAAAATCCACTTGAAAATTAAGAGTACAAAAGGAACATAATTTTGAACAATTACAGGTCAGAGATATGGGCCTTTGTCAGCCACCTCACATGATGATCCTGAAAACATGTGCACAGATTTCAATTGAATGTCTGTAGTTGTTACAGAAATATGTACATATAATTGGACATAAAACTTTACCTAAATTGCACCATGAACGCAAACCTTATCCAGACTTTTTATTCCCTGCCAAAGGCGGAGGGATATAGAATTGGCGTTGTCCGTCCGTCAGTGTGTAATTCTGTCCTTCAGTCTGTCTCAAAACTTTGCATGCCATTATCTCAAAATTATAGAAGATATCAACAAGAAACTTAATGAGGAGTATTGCAATGCATAAAAACAAATTCCCTACACTTAAATATTTGTTTAGGATTATACCATATATTAAGGGATTTGCACCCACAAAAACAAACTTTATTTGGTGGGAGGTATCAATTCAACAAATTTGCTTGTTTTAAGTATAAAAGGGGGCATTATCCTGCTACAAAACTGTTCATAGTATTACGTCTTGGTCAGTGAATGTTCATAAAGACCCTTAACACATATGTTACGATTCATTAAAATATCTGCAGTATATTGGAGCACTAGAGCGCATCAGTGACCTCACTTAATCAATCTACCACATGAGTAAAGTGTCAAATGAATACCTTTAGCACAAACAGTGATATGGAGATGTTGCACGTGAACCGTAATCAACCATTATGTTGAGGCTGATGCAGATGAAGGGGTTTAATAGTATAGCACAAAACGGTTGATGACTTATCAAGCAAAAGAAAGAAGGCATTTTATGCAGAAGAAACTAGCAGACATGTTTCCATTATAAAACAAAGCAAATCTATCCTTCCAACAGGTGTTTATTTGCAATCAATATTGGTTTCCCTCAATGACTGTATTGAAAAACAACACATTGAAAAAAATGTCTTTAAAACTTATGTAGAAAACAATATAAAACAACAACCCCTAAAATACATAACAATAATAAAACTAATACCCTGATACCAGTAATTCATTACGCATTACTTTATTTACTTACACATGCAAAAAATGTTTACTCTAGTCTATATTTCAGTGAAGTATAAATACAGATATGTTAAGCTAGTACCAGCAAAAATGAAAGAATATGTAAAAAAGAACTTGTGGATAAATATAAAATGGTAGTGGTGGCTATTTAGGAATTAAAAGAAAAATACTTTTGAAAATGAACAAAAGCCACTAGTTTTCAATTTGTCTCTTAGAAATGTGAATTTTGCATAAATAAACAAGTAAATAAATAAGCCAGTATGTATCACTTTACAACGGATATAATTATATCTTAATATAACAATGTCAATTAAGTAGTATTTTCTCATCTTACTACATGCAGTGACATATGTGAATGTGTTTATTTGTTAAGCATTTGGTCCTTCAGCCAATTAAAGATCTTTTATGTTTGCACCTATTAACAGATAATGATAATAATGGCAAAGTTAAACAAACATTGCAGATATGTTAATACAAATTAAAAAAGATAACATTGATATAATAATACCTATTCCATACAGCAACAAGAGCACCGCCTTGCGGGTGCAGACCGCTCATCTATTTTCTTTTTAAAGGTGAAGGGACTCTCAATTTCAATCACAAAGGAGGGAGGGGTGGAGTGAAGAGGGGTGTATAGTGTGGGGGTGTGGACAATTACTACATTATCTTCCAAAAATGCGGAAAAAAAAATTATTTCAGGGGGGGGGGGGGGAGGGGGGGGGGATTCTTGGGTGCGATGGTTGGACGGTATTTCAAAAATAAAATAATAAAAATAAATATTTGTGTTTTTTAATCGTTTCAAATAAAAAAAATTGGAGGGGGGGTGGGGGGGTATAGTGTGAGGGTGTGGTGGTCATTTGTGAGATGATCTTAAAAAACAAAAAAAACAAAAAATAGGGGGGGATTCGGGGGGGAGGGGGAGGGCAAGGGGGATGGTTTGGGTGGAGTCTATTGTGGTATGTCAGGTAAGAGTAGTTTTGTCAAAGTATCAATCAAATCTAATCATAAATAAAGAAGTTATGGCAATTTTAGCAAAATTTAATAATTTGACCTTGAAAGTCAAGGTCATTCAAAGGTCAAAGTAAAATTCAACTTGCCAGGTACAGTGACATCATAATAGCATGAAAGTATTTGAAGTTTTAAAGCAATAGCCTTGATACTTTAGAAGTAAAATGGATTGAAACACAAAATTTAACCATATATTCAAAGTTACTAAGTCAAAAAAGGGCCATAATTCCGTAAAAATGACAACCAGAGTTATGCAACTTGTCCTTTTACTGTACCCTTATGATAGTTTGCGAGTGTTTCAAGTATGAAAGCAATATCTATGATACTTTAGGGGTAAAGTGGACCAAAACACAAAACTTAACCAAATTTTCAATTTTCTAAGTATAAAGGGCCCATAATTCCGTCCAAATGCAAGTCAAAGTTACATAACTTTGCCTGCACAGTCCCCCTATGATAGTTAATAAGTGTTGCAAGTATGAAAGCAATAGCTTTGATACTGTAGGAATAAAGTGGACCTAAACACAAAACTTAATCAAATTTTCAATTTTCTAAGTATAAAAAGGGCACATAATTCTGTCAAAATACCAGTCAGAGTTACATAACTTTGACTGCACAGTCCCCTTATGATAGTTAATAAGTGTTGCAAGTATGAAAGCAATAGCTTTGATACTTAAGGAATAAAATGGACCTAAACACAAAACTTAACCAAAATTTTCAATTTTCTAAGTATAAAAAGGGCACATAATTCTGTCAAAATGCACGCCAGAGTTATCTTACTTTGCCTGCCCAGTCCCCTCATGATAGTAAGTAAGTGTATCAAGTTTGAATGCAATAGCATTGATACTTTCTGAGAAAAGTGGACCTGAACGCAAAACTTAACAGGACGCCGACGCTAAGGTGATGACAATAGCTCATAATTTTTTTCAAAAATAGATGAGCTTAAAAGAGAGGAATAAAAAAAAATGTCACAATCTATTAAATATCACTCTCGGCTCAATTTTCTGGACAGCCAACCCTCAGTTCTGGTGAAGACCGTTTAAACCACTCGACCCAAGCACCATCATAGACACTGACATCATCCTTTCCACAGAGATGAGCTGCCAAAACGAGACAGCAAGCTGAGATCCCTGCAAAATACATGAAATATATCAATGAGGATGCTACTATGTTTTAAAAAAAGTTTTGAAGGATGTGACCAATATTTGCTTTTTTTATATTTGTTGTGTATATCTGTGGTGTGTATACTATTGTACATTTTCTTTGTATCTCAGTGTTTGGCAACTGGTTTTTTGCCATAAATAAAGGACCCCACCACACATACAGTTGCAGCTGAAGTTTCAACTTCTTACAAAAATTTTACATTCTTAAAACTCTAATATTGTTTTTCTGTAACAATAGACATGGTGCCTGCCATGTTTCAGAAATCAGTACATAATACTTATACATGGCCATGGTCATAGTTCTAGTATAGATTATGGTACATTAATATCATGGGAGATCATGAGTCCAATTCCTTAACTATTCCATATAGATCTCAACAACACACTATAACGGTACATATCAAGTGCAGGCAGTAAAATGCTTTCTTATTAAACAAAAAACCGTCGGAGACGGGTGATGCTCCCCAAAGTTTTTTTTTGTCACAATATTGCACTATATATTCAGATAAAAGGAAACGTCTTGATGGGCATAACTTTGGACAAAATAATACGATGGATGGTTTAGTAACTTAAAAATTTCAAAGGGCCATAATTCTCTAAATAAATCATCTAACCAGAACCCACAAATAACATGCTCATCTCCTCAAGGTAGTTAAGCTTCCCATAAAGCTTCATTGAATTCCATTCAGTAGTTGGGGAGAAAAAGCCCGGACAAGAATTGCACTATATGTACAGTTTATAGAAAATTTCAAAGGGCCATAACTCTGTGAAAAATCATCCGACCATAACCGGCTGATAATATGCACATCTCTTGTTGGTAGTGAAGCTTCCCATAAAGTTTCATTGAATTCCTGTAATAAGTTGCTGAGAAATGGCTCGGACAAGAATTGCACTATATGTACAATGGAAAATTTCAAAGGGCCATAACTCTGTGAAAAATCATCCGATGAGAACCGGCTGATTATATGCACATCTCCTCTTGGTAGTAAAGCTTCCCATAAAGTTTCATTGAATTCCGGTCATTAGTTGCTGAGAAATAGCCCGGACAAGAAAAGCACTATATGTACAGTTAATGGAAAATTTCAAAGGTCCATAACTCTGTGAAAAATCATCCGACCAGAACCCGCTGATAATATGCACATCTCCTTTTGGTAGTGAAGCTTCCCATAAAGTTTCATTGAATTCCGGTCATTAGTTGCTGAGAAATAGCCCGGACAAAAATTGTTCACGGAGGGACGGACACACGGCAACACGGACAGACGAAGCGGCGACTATATGCTCCCCCCCAACAAATTTTTTGGGGCAGCATAATAAAATAATTACAAACAAATCGGTCTCAGTGAACAATATTATTTAGTGAATTAATTACCGGTACAAACAAATCAGTCTTAGAAAAAAGTCTTATTGACTTATAACTTTGCAAACAGTTTTGTACCTGACCCACATGAGGCCACAACAGGCTTGCTCAGGTCGATGTTTTGATCAGCAAACACTTTCTTCAAGTCTTCAGCATTCATTATGGCTCCTTGCTTGGCCTCATTTCCATCTGGTCCCACATACGAGGTAAATGTGGTAGCATATGGAACACTTTTAGCCCCTGGAATGTGTCCTGGCTTAATGTCTGTTAAAAAAGGGATGTTTTAATACTACATTAATCACAGTGTTACACGGTGAAATTGTTAAAATAATAGTTTGCCTAAACTCAAGTAGATTTTTTGACAAATATTTCTATTGAAGGGTTCTATAGCCAGTGATTTTTTTTGCTCAAATTTACAGCCGAATTTCGGCTGCTTCCCAATCGCAAAAATACACGTTTTTTCCCAAAAATCTGACCAAAATTTCCCAAAAAAAGCCCAACTTCCAAAAAAAAATAAAATAAATAATATTTTTTTTTTTTTTTTTTTTTAGAAAAAAGTCTCATATAACTTAATAATGATTTCTTACATCTAGGTCTCAACTTTATTTTTAAAACATCTTACAAAATATATAACTTGAATTTAGTCATTTTTGTCCATAAATCATTCCCAAACTTGCCACTTTTATTGATTAAAAAAACCCAATTTGACCAGACTCCTTTTCTAGAAAACTCCCTGAACATGCACTTAAAAACAATATCACTTCTGTAACTTATAATCCTATTTATAATGCTTAATTTTTCCCAATTTCATGGTTTATCGCGCTATTTTTCCCAATTTCACGGATTATCGCGCTAATTTTCCCAATTCAAATCGCACAGGCTGTAACAAATTAAAGTAAAAAAAATCACTGATTGCAAACAAAATTTGAGTAGCAGTATATAATTAAATTGATTTAAAATTATCTTAAATTTTCAGTGACAAATAAACTAGTTTTTTTTATAAGATACATTTAAATAAATAGCACCTGGCCTAGGTTCTGGATCTGTCCCTAGGAAACGCCCACGTGGCCGTGCATCAATCAGCTGGAACTGTTTGGTTTCTATATTTTTCAGAACATCTTCATACGACTTTACGAAATTGGGATTGAATTTGGCTGTGTACTTGCACTTTGATGGGGAAGATCCTTGGCCTGTGGCAATGTCATACTTTGCATCTCTCCATACTCGCATTCCACCGTCTAGGATGGAGATTGCTTTGTGTCCAAAGGCACGGAATGTCCACCACACTCTAGGGGCAGAAAATACAGGGTAGTCAGGATGGTTGTTGTAAACAACTACATGAGTGTCATTGTCGATTCCTAAACTGCCGACATATTCGCTGAACTGTTTCTCTGATGGGAGCATATGTTCGTATGGCGAGGGTGTGCAACAGGCGTCTATGTCAAAAAACACTGCCCCAGGTATGTGGCCTTCCATGTAACTTTCTATGCCAGTCTTCTTGAAGTTTGGCAAGTACCATGTTGCGTCGACGACACGAAGCTTGACTGTAGAAGCTTTTAGACATTCTGCCAATTTTGAAGCCGAAATAAGAGTTCCCAGATTACGCATCTTTTATTGATATTTTGATTCTTGTAAATTCTCTATGACTTATGTTTTCATTTCAGATTAACAAATTGGCCCGCTTGACTTTAATACAGCTGATTGACAGATTTAAATTGAAACTCTAACAACAACAATAGCTTAGACACATCAACATTTTTTTGTCATCTTAGAACACATGGATTGAACAATTTGTAAAAAGTATTATTGAACAAATGCAATTATTTATTAAAATTTAATCTTTTGATTTTCGATGTAGTAAGCGATTTTTGTAAACAAAGATGTCAGATAAAGATAGGTCTGGACAAGTCATTCAAAAATCGCCAATATCTACCAGAAAAGCAAAGAAATTGCTGTATCTATCAGAATATTTACTGAAACAAGAATCAAAAAATAATTCCAAGAAGGTGAAATACTTGGTGCAAAGATAGATCCTTTATATATAAGCAACTTTTTGTAAATGTATTGAATTTCGGACATATTAAATCCGGACAAAATAACACTGTTGTTTTTGGTCGCAATTTATTAACAAAGTATAATATAGTATGACATGAATAATACAAACCCTATTTGATAAGGATAAATATAAAATGCATAATTACGCAATATATGTATAGTTAAAATAGACATTTATTTTCAGGTGTCAAGAATATTGAAAAAGCATGAACATGAACGAACAGAATCAGAAAAAGAACATTTAGCTAACCACCAGGATATTGTGAAGAGAATCCGGAAAAACAGAGAAAAGAAAAAAATATCTGAATTGAGAAATCAAGAGGTTTAAATAATGCTGTGATCTTGGTCTGGCATACACAATAATAACTTAATAAGCATAAAAATCCCCCATCCATACTATCAAATAATTAAGGGTTGGGAAAGGGGCACTAATTTGTTGTAAGCATCATATTTCAGATATGTCAACGTTCAGAAATTAAAGTAGAACATGCATGCAAATTTAAATAAAATTGATGATAATACAAAAACAAGTAACGCTTCTAAGTTCATCATCATTACTTTAATTGGAGAATTAATGGGTTATCTTGTCTGTTTCCATGGTACAACAAGCAAACTTGCTGGATGTCTGACTAGGCAGAGTTGTTAAGTCTTTGTTAAGAAGGAGGGAAAACTTGAAAATAAGGTTCATAATAAAATTGTATGGAAAGTTCTTGTTTTTATCACAAATCCTTAATGTAGCATCTGTTTGTATTTAATCATAATGAAAAACGGGAGCAAATTAACAATACATTTTGCAGTGTCCGACAAATTTCCTATTTCTCAGGTAGCCCACTGGGCTACCAATTAAAATATTTGGTAGCCCATACAATTTTCCTACGAAATGATAAGAGGCAGGTTTTCATCTTTATTTTATTTCTTCATTTACATATACATAATATATATACATACATATACATAATACAGCAAGTAGTCTGATGTACACAGTCAATATCGTAAATCAATGTTACAGTACAGGAACCTTGTACTTTAATGTAAATGTACCAAAGAAAATCATATACTACATGTAGATATTACATTTATGTGCACATGTATGTGTACTTAAATTCGGACAGCACGTTAAATCGGAAACATAAATGAAGCGTTTAGATGATCAATACGATTGACTCGTATGGTGTTAATCAATGAAATTGCCCTTTTTAACAACAAATACCGAGTTTCAAGAAATCAAGAGTATTAAATCATTTTTTTACTTGTGTCCGACTTTATGTACTGTCCGAATATACGTATTGCATCCGTATGTTACGACACTTTTGTGCAATCAGTATACAATACAATAATTGTTTCAGTAATGAAGGAACTGATACAGCGTAACGGTAACGATACAGCGTGTTTACATTATATTTTATTAAGAGGAAATGTCAATGCCAAATAATTCGCGAGATAACCCGGTACTTTAGTTGAAATTCACAACGATACTTTTTATGGAAATTAAATGATTTCAATGTTGTACCCGCTACGAAATTTTTATTTATAAATAAATACACTAACGCAAATTTTCGCGCGCTTTTTATCTGGACAAAGAAAATCATTTATTAAATGTAGAATTTTGTAACCTAAAATAGCTGTACACAACGCGTGCAAACCGTGGCAGGAGAGTTACGCATGTTGCAATACAACGGTCCTGATTGGGAGCTTATTTCATCATATCTTTAAATAGATTCATATGCCGAAATTCATTTGACACTTTAGAAAAATTCAAACGTTTTTGTTTATGACTCTTATCGTCTATATTACCCATCCATAATTTGGTTTTAAAAATATAAATCGGGCATATATGGGATGATTGATTAACAGTCGATTAATCAAATTATTAATTGACAATGCAAACTAATTAGCAGGTGTTAACCGCGTTCACACCGTTGTTATTAATATTCATTTTTGGTTTCGTTACCGTTTTGAAGAATCCGCTATTGTTTTCATTTATTTAATGTTCGGCGTCCTTGGATATTTAACGACATAAAAAACGTTGTCGCTTTTACTCATTGTTGCGGTTAACAAAGAATTCCATACTGCGAAATGATGTTGCATCATGTGCGCCAACTATCCAACCAGCTCCCATTATATTATTAGCAGACGTTAAATGTTGATTCAGATTGGATGATTAAAATACACTGTTACTGTTTACGACATTACCGCAAGTGATCGGTGACTGATTAGATAATTGATTGCACTTTGTTATCGGATTATAAGCAATACACAGTGTACAAACACATGGTCAGCGTGTTTATTCTACGTATGTCTGTCAATAAACAGGGCTACCGCTCTTATAGATTTATAGTAGCCCGGCGGGCGTCAGCTGGAAAATTTCAGTAGCCCGATGAAAAATTTCGGTAGCCCCCGGGCTCTGGGCAATGGATTTGTCGGACACTGCATTTTGTATAATCTTACTATTATTTTGTTTCTATTGAAGATTATAGCATCTTGTTTTGAATTTTTATTGGTATTGTGGTTTAGTTATTATTTTTAGATTACAGTTGACATGTGAATCACATTTAAGTCTTCATTTTTGGGGGTAAAACTTGTATCAACAATCTTGAGTGTAAATGAATGTTTTCATAAACTAATTTATTGCTTTGCATTTTTTGTCTTTTTTGTCTTGATACCGTTTCACTTTGGTCAACACATCAATTTTAATTTCAAACATATGCAGGAAAGTGGAAACAATATCTTTCTTGTTTCTCTGTGTGATTTTAATAAATAAAACCAGATGGATGTATTTTTGTAGACTGAAGATAATGAAGAGGAGTTGCAGCGCAAATGTGATCAGCTTGCAGATATTCTTAAGAAATCCAAGAAGACTGTTATTTATACTGGAGCTGGTATAAGCACAGTAAGTTAGATTATTCCTTGAAAATAGCTTGATGTCTGTTTTTTTAGCACAGATGAACCTCAAACATTAAGATTGAAACCTAGGTCAACATATTAGAAGTTTCTCTTTAAGCTCCATTTACCTTTTAAAAGTTGTTCAAAGCTATGGCCTCAATGACATTTTGGTCTTTATAGATGTTTTGTCAAGTTTTTATAAACCATTTAATACAGAAAGCTTGTAATGATTTACTAAACCATCTATTAATTTCTAAACAGCCTTATTTGAACTTGTTCTGATAAAACACTGCTGGAAATCTTGGACATGTTTGATAAGGTTTCGTATGACAAAAGGAATTGTCAGTAGTGAATGCTGGTGAGTGAATTACTCACTTATACATTGTAACTGTTAACCCATTCAAATGCTATCTAATGTTTCAGGCTGCCTCCATACCCGACTACAGAGGTCCGCAGGGAGTGTGGACACTTCTTAAGAAAGGTGAAGAAATCAGGTAAATGAAAGACACGGTTATGGGCAATATACTTATAGTAGATTTGGTTTGAGAACTGTTATTAAAGCAAAAATATATTCCTCTATTTTTGATAACTGTTATTAAAGCAAAAATATATTTCTTTATTCATTATTTGCTGGCATGATAATTTCGTTGATACTATTTAAAATAAGACCTTATTATGTCAAATATTAATTTTTGTTAATGCCTCATGCCATTTATTTCATTTAATAAAGCTGCATTTACACCATTTTTACATATTTAAGCCTTCAAAACTTCAGTGCTGCAATTTCATACTTTTGCCTTCTAGGTGTAAATAATGTCATCATGAGTGATACTATGTTTTTCATATTTCATCACACAAGACCTTATTGATGGCAATTATTTTATATCTCTAGCCACAGGACCTTAGAAATGCCATGTATTAAATATATATCATCACTCAAGACATGAGTACTGCCATTTCATAATTTTGCCCCAAAGACTAGAGTGATAATATTTATATCATATTTCAGACCACTAGACCTGAGTGAAATAATTTTTTTACAAAGTTTACATTCCTCGTTATTAGATTGGGGTATGGCTGGCGGACGGTGCGGTGTCAAAAAAGTGGTTTCCCGTCATTAAAAACTTTAGTTTTCATAGATCAATCCTGATGAAAAGTACCTTATAGCAAACTTGCATGGAGACCTAGTTTGGGTCATGGTCATTCTAACTAAAAGAGTAAAAATGGCATAAGGTTAAAAACTTAAGGTTGGGAAAGAGCTCTCGCTCTTAAATGTGCGTTAAGGTAGCTTACATGCAGACCTAGCATTTAGGGTTGTTAGGTCAAGGTCAATAGCTTCCTCTAGATAACTTGTTTGGATGGAGGTATTTGCACTGAAATTGTGTGTGAAGTTTGCTTGTGTTAAGAATTTATGACCTCAAAATCATTTGGACAAGTCAGGTGGAGGCCAAGATGACTTTTACTAAAAAAAGAAAATATTTCCTGGTCAAACAATTGATTTTTTTGTCTGTAGATTTTGTTCTCAAATTTTGTGTGTAGCTAGTTTGCATGTAAATCTAACTTAGAAATTCACCTGAGACCAGTTTCAAATAAATAATGAGCAAATGTTGGTAACCATGTTTCATATTGTTGTCAGGTTCCTTGTTTCTCTATTTCAGCCCACAAGACCTGAGTGATGCAGAGCCGACACTGACCCACATGTGCATCACTGAGCTTCATAAGAAGGGTCATGTGAGTATAAGCATTCAAATCATTATTAAATTGAGGTGGTTTCTGGGAAAACAAGGTTAAATCTCGTGCGTTTACTATTAGGGAAGATTTTTTCCACTGTTATGGAATTTTTTATAAAAAGAAGTCTCTTCAAAACAAAAATCCATTCTTGGCAGAAATTTTTGTCCCTTATTGGCCTTTGCAGACTGCACAGGCTAATCTTGGATGCTAGTTTACAAATATGGATGAACCCCAGTTTTCCCAGAGACTGACCTAATTCAATCAGATCACTATGATAGATGGACCTTATCTTAAAATGAGAACTGTTGTGAATTTCATACTTAGAGAACTTGCATAATGCAAACAAAAGAAAGTCATTGACATGCAGCATGACTGCACAGAGTGTTTGTTGAACTTGGTATTTTGTAATAAATTGAAGATACTTTTAGCAAACAAATTGCATTATTTAAACCCATACTATTCAAAGAGGAGCATTATTCATTGAACATTTCTGTTTTATTTTCATGCTTTCTAAACTTACAATGCATAAACTCAGTCCCTATAAGTGTGCAAGTAATGTCCTATTAATTTGCTCTAGTTCACATTCATTACCATTTAGAACCCAAGAGAATAAGAAACAAAACACTGACTGCTATACTACTGTACCTATTAACAGGTGAAGCATGTGGTGTCCCAGAACTGTGATGGTCTCCATCTACGCAGTGGCCTTCCTCGACAGACACTGTCAGAGGTCCATGGAAACATGTTCATTGAGGTAGTGCAATGTAAAACTATGTTATTTTGTTGTGCATTGTAAAACTATAATATTATGTTGTACATTTTGTTGTGCATTGTAAGACTATAATATTATGTTGTACTCAGATCCCATTTTCTAACAAATCTTAAGTCTTTTAAAAGAGTAACCTTCTTAAGTCTCTTATTTCATCGATTCATTTAAGGGTTTTACAGTTTATGATGTTTTAAAAGTAAATAATGTGTGTTCTAATTTTGTGTGTTACTGGTATAATTATATAAAGTTGTTTAAAATATATTTTTACAATTAACATATTTAATAAAACAAACCTGACTCAAGCTTGACTACCATTTGCAGATCTGCTATCAATGCAAACGTCATCGCGAGTATTTGCGACTCTTTGACGTCACTGAGAACACTGGCGTGCGTCGCCATTCCACTGGGCGGAAGTGTCATTTCTGTGATGGTGACTTGAAGGACACCATTGTGCACTTTGGAGAGAAGGGCGGGCTGAAGTCTCCCTATCACTGGAAGGAGGCTGTTAGAGCCGCCAACAGGTGTGATGTCATCCTCTGTCTTGGATCCAGTCTCAAGGTAACTGTCCTGCTTCATAAATCTTAACCATGTCTAAACCAGTTTTACAATTATTGGCTGCAAGTCATTATTTTACAAACTGGCTGTTTTTTATTTCATGAACACTTAAATAAATTTATTGACTGCACAATTTGCTCATGGTTGGCTTTTGTGATTGTCTTTTTTTAGTCGTTTGTCTTCCATGTTTCATTGTCTTTCTTTTAAACTTCGCATGTGAATACTCTACAGGTTACATTAATTGCCAAATCTTCAATAAACTAGATCCGTACATTTGTTTTTAGAATACCTCACAAGAGTTTGAAACTAGGACATATGTTGAAACAAAAAGCTAGGTCACTATAATTACTCTTATTGGTATAAATATGCAAATAAAATCATACAAAGGTAGACATTAATGTATTTTTTATGCATTTCAATTACAAACAGAAAAAGGGCATTAACCAACACATGTCACTACTCTGCATTCTGAAATTTCAACCTGTTAGTTGATTGTAACCAGACGTTAAACAGGTGAGGTTTCACGCTGTATACCTACTGGTTCACATTTGTTCATCGGTTTAAACATTAAATAAATATGCCGTTCTCTGGGAAAACCAGGCTAAATGCACATATGTAAATAATTGTACCAGATTAGCGTGTTCACTTCTGCACAGGCTAATCAGGGAAGACATGGATATGGCCTCTGCCACTTCCAACAGGTAGAGCACTGATTTGTGGATGTTAATTGTTGTAGATCTCTGGTAAAAAGTAATCTTGCCATAAAGAACATCAAAACTTTTAATTTCTTCAGCAGAAGCAAGGATCAGCAATTAATTGTTGCAGTAAAACAACGATTGAATATATAGGCTCTTAAAATAAATCATACAATTTCTGCCAGTTTTACCCGGTTGTCTTGTTAGATAATGAACTGTTTAAAAGTAAGCAAATTTGTGCAAATGATTCTCATCCTTTAAACAAAATAGATATTAACATATGTAGTAAAACCATGGTTCTGATCCGTTAAAAAACATAAAGGGGGCAGTTCTCCTTATATGGTTACAGTGAAAGCTTATGGACATAACCTGCTCAGAATAATTTAATTCTATTTGATCTCATGTGAGCAATCGGAGGCTGTTTGGTTCTCGTTATGCATTTATAGTATTTTGAGAAAAGCTTTTATTTTTTATTTGGTTTTTAGGTCCTAAATAACAGGGTTTATGCTCTTGCAGATTCTCAAGAAGTATTCATGCCTCTGGTGTATGGAAAGGGCCAAGCATAAGCGGCCCAAACTGGTGATTGTTAACCTACAGTGGACGCCCAAGGATGAATCGGCAACTTTGAAAATCAATGGTTGGTTTTTTCTCTCTAGTTAACAAATAAGCACTTTTATGACGAATAAATTGTATGACTGTATTCTCAACAACATGTACTTTTCATTTTGTTGCAACTATTACCTTACCATACATGAGCTTGTGTGGAAAAGACTAGATGTAGGTTGAATACAAAGCAATTTATCACGCATGGTTTAAAGAACATCTACAGTTTGCTGTATTTCAACATTGAACATTTTTTAACCATTTTATACATTTTGCAAGTTTCAACTAAGCAGTTGGCTCCAAGCATTACGCATTTTTATTTGAGATTTCCTTGAATTAAGATTTCAATTTAATGTCAAAATATTTAGAAATTGCATCAATTATTGCTTTGTTACTTCAGGCAAATGTGATGTGGTGATGGACAGAGTGATGAGAAGGATGGGTTATGAAGTGCCACAGTATGTCAGGTAAGACAGTGAGTGGCAAGCTATTTTTGTGTGTGTAAACAAGCTTGTTACATTTCTGTTCGTACAATTGTAACCCAATCATAATAAGGTATTGCCCACTTGCACTCCAAACCCTACAATACACTCTTATCACTTACATATGTTTAAGGACGGAGGATCCGATATACCAGCTGGCCACGCCTCTGAGACCATGTGAGGAAGACACAACGTCCAAGAAGATCCTGCAGTGTCCTGAACCAGTGACCAGTGGCCACGAACATGGCATCTCGCGCACCCCAACACCCAGTGACTCGAGCAGTGATTCAACTGACGAAACTGAAAGTGACAATGATAATTGTGATGATGATGAGGATGATGTTCAAAATTGTGATGTGAATAGGATGAAAAGTGTGTCTTCACAGCAAAAAAGTTCAAAAAGGGCTTTAAGAAAGTCTATTAAACTAGAAATAAAAATGGATCAAGACTCCAATGATGACAGCTGTGGAGAAAAGTCCTCTGGGGAAAGAAGTTTGTCAAAGTCTCAAAAGATTTGTAATGAGGCTAAAATTGCTATGCAAGCAAAACTCGTAAATGCAAAAATTAATCAAATCCATGCAAACAGTGGGAATGCTGCTTCGTCTAGCCAAGATGCAAAAATTACTCACTTACATGGGGAGTTACAGGGCATATGCTCCAACATGGGCATGGAGCCAATGATGAAGTATGATCCTCTGAAAGGGGGGCCATTTGATCCTGGCCCGACACCATTGCATGAAGGGAAAGTTGCCTATCTGTACATGCTGCATAAACAGTTGGAGGTGTTGAAAGAAAAGCAAAAAGTACTGAAGGAACAAGAATTAAGCAAATTCAAAACCAAACGTCTTTCTAATGAAATCAAATCAGGGTCTGAATCAAAAAAATCATCTTCATTTGTGCCAAATGCCTTACCTGATGCCAAATGCTTAAACCTGGCATCACCAACAAGTGGGGCTTGTAACATTATGCTAAGTGTCCCTAACCTTACTCATGATGTTGAGCGAATCAAGGCAAATATCAAAACTCTGCAACACGAGCAGAGAATTTTACAGGAACAAAGAGCGCAAGTGCAAAGAAAGTATGCTGATTATGATCATCTCATGAAGAAGAAACACCAAGATGAACAGCTTAGACTCCATCAACATTTCCTCATACAAGAACAACTACTGTCCCAAACTGCTGATGGGATGGCAAAGAAAGAAGACATGTTGAAATTGTTTGTATATCAGCAACAGATTCTGATTGCTCAGCAGAACACACAGCTGATGGAAGTCGTGCAAAGTCACTCACGCGAGATCCAAGAACTGGATGTTGCACTGGCACAGAAACATGGTGAGCTGATGTCAGAAACGAAGCATCTAACAGAGTGTCAGAACAGGTTGAACCTATCTGTCCTTCAACAGGCCAACGTAGAGGCAAGTAATTTAGGGCCAATGCAGTCTCCGACCAAAAAAGATTTCAGTATTCTGTCCATATTGACTGACAGTGACACTGAAGCTCAGAATTCCAACATCCCCTCGGTCGCTGCATTACTGAACACCATGTTGACATGTGATTCGTGCAAGTTTTTGAAGAACTATGGTGTTTTCAAAAAGAAGTGCCAAAACTGCCAACTTTTAAAGGCAAAGAATGGTTGTGCTACAGTTTCATCGCTTTCATCATGTTCACCAAGCACTTCCAGAAATGTCAAAGCTAAACTGAAAAAGGAACTTGCTGAGATAAATGTTGAAACATGGCCTATTGGCTCAGGTAAGCATTCTGAAGAAAAGCCAACAAGTTTGAAATCTTCCATTTCTACCTCAACCTCTAATCCATCCTCTTCTCAGGGCTATTCGAGGACTGATATGATTACCATGCAGCAATTGTCTCAGGCTTCCTCTGTGAAGAAAGCATCTTCTGTGAGGAAATATAAAACACAACCATCTGCAACGGAACCTCCAGAGAAAACACCAAAATCAAATACAATATGTGAAACACCCCTCAACTCCAAGAGGAATGAAAGGTGCTCTTCAAATGTCCTAAGCCATGAACAGATGACTGAAGAACATGTACTCCTAATCAGAAACCAGTGTGTTACAAAGAACAATTCAGTTGAGCAGATAGAGAAAACAAACCAACCAGTCAGCCTCACAGCATTGAAACCAGTCCTGAAACCAGTCCGATCACATTCCCAGTCTGAAATTTATGACAGTTTACAAGAAGATGACACTAATGATAGATCTGGTTTCCGGCACATCAGGTCCCTCTCCCACAGTGAAGGAACAAATGTGGGTTACTCTGACCTACAGCTGACCCCAGCCAGGTCAGCAGATGATAGCCGAGATTCCACAACTTTGGATGCGTTGGGGTCAGGCAAGAAGAGGAAAATAAACAAATCTTTATCAGTGCCTGGGTGGTTTGGTAAAGGGTTAAACATAAAAAAGAAAAGGAAGTATTAAATAATGGTGGATTCTTTTATTTCGTCTTCAAGGTGTAAAACAGTTTTCATTAATTAAATAGGGAATACTTGTGATTTCATTGTATGAGTGTTGAATACTGAGTATGTGTTTGTTCAGATACCAGGAATGTATACAAAAATATTTGTTGCATAAGAAAACGGTTGTATTAACTAATATGTATTTATCAGATATAATTATTCTATGCTCAACCCTCTGGTATTAAAATGACATGCAGTTTTTATTATATACATGTTACCAATTTGGCCAAGAAATACAGGTAAACGATTACCTCTGTCAAGAACTGTCAGATAACTGAATATCACAGCAAAATGTTTTTTTATGCCTATAATTTTCTTTTTAATTGTTAAGTGCTATGCAGACATGAAGCAAACCAATATTTTTTTATCAATTTGTGCATGCACAAAAATATGTTTTACTTTATGATCTGCAGGTTATTTGAATCTAATATTAAAATCTTGAAAAGGGTGATGTTACAATGTGCTGTAAAATTCAGTACGCAAACAATGTTAATTAAACCAAAACGATAGCGCAAAAAATAGACAAAGATATATATAACATATAAAAAAAATTCTCTATAATATATGTAGGTTAGCTTTTCTAAGTTTGAATATTCTGCACATCTTGCCAAGTATGTTCTTATAGATTTAAGATGTTTTTTGTTTCTAAATTTGTGTTTGTTCACAATTATAAATAATTTTGTACACTTGTCTAACCCTGTTACAATTTCTTTTTTTTTCACATGTGTTCTCAAATTGAATCATATTAAATTTTAGAACATTCAGGTTTATTTTGCATCTTTGTGTCTTAACAGATTCATATTTGTGCATGAAAATGTCATGAATTCTATTATTTTGTACATCTTATGGATAGCTCAACTATTCACTGAATGGTCTAAGCTATGCTACTTACCCAAATCTCGGCATCAGTGAAATGTTCTGTTTTAGATAAACATGCAACATTACCATTTTATGGTTTCTACAGCAGGTAATCAATTTAAACTGCACAAGTGTTTAGGGGGATTTTGCTAAGGTAAACATATCTATTTCACTTTTTCTACTAAAGGTATTGAATTGAAACATCTTGCATTTATTCAAGGTCATTGTGTGAGGTTACTGAGCAAGTTCAATAACTCGGAACTGCTATTTAGCAAAATAATGTCCCTTTTTCTACTTGACAAAGTCTGGTCTACATTTACTGGAGTGATTTCATGTCCTTATATATACTACATATATCACTAAAAATGTTGAAATTAATTGATACATGTGTGTTCAGGTTCTTTATAAATATTCACCGACCTAGAACTATTTCTGTGACCAGATTTTAGCAGGGCTGTGCCCCTTTTGTACTTATAATAGTGGGTTTATACAAGCAAGCATGATAAAATTCAGGTTGAAGTTAGGATCATCATGTGCGGTCACCAATCAAGGCCAAAAAAAAAAGGTACAATATTGCAGAATCATGAACGCACCTTATCGTCCAATGTGAACTGAACTCCAGGCAAGCATTTTGGGTGCAAAAACTCGTACCTCTAACTGAATCAGAAGCAGAATCAAAACTAAATCAGGGTGCAGAATCAACGGGGTTTTCAGGGGTTTACACACGGGCTGGACAGAGCGTAATCACATTGTTAAGAACTTTATTTTTGCAAATATCTCAAGTTATGGAAATATGTTAGCAAAAATCTATTGTGCTTAAAAGACAGTTTTTCTTGCAGTTTGTGTCGATATCTTAAGGTATAAGAATAAATCTTTAAATACAGTAAAATGGAATTTTTGAACAAGAACACATGCTTATTAAATAAAGTCATTCTTATGTATTTCACATTGTCATAAGCAGCATAAAAATCTGTCTTTTATGCGCCAGTTGAAATTCTTAAGAAAACTTCACGTGATTCTGCACCCTGTGAATGCAGATCTGGCATTGTTTTTTCATTTGGGTTTGGTGGGTGGGTCAATGTCAAGGTAACGTTTGCTAAAAATAGAAAAAAAGTTTTAGCTCAATAACTTCAGTGACTATGGAGAAATTAGCTGAAACTGTATGTGTAGTTAGGTTACAAACTAGCAAGGGCTTACATTTGGGGCTAGTGAGGTCAAGGTTATAGTTATTAAAATGGAAAAGAGTTTTTAACATCAATAGCTTTTTTAGCTCATCTATTTTTTGAAAACTCATGAGCTATTGTCATCACCTGAGCGTCTGGTTAAGTTTTGTGTTTAGGTCCACTTTTCTCATAAAGTATCAAAGCTATTGCATTCAAACACGGCACACTTACTTACAATCATGAGGGGACTGGGCAGGCAAAGTTAGATAACTCTGGCTGGCATTTTGTCAGAATTTTGTGCCCTTTTTATACTTAGAAAATTGAAAATTTGGTTACGTTTTGTGTTAAGGTCCACTT
Organism: Dreissena polymorpha; assembly: GCF_020536995.1. Lineage (NCBI taxonomy): Eukaryota > Metazoa > Mollusca > Bivalvia > Myida > Dreissenidae > Dreissena > Dreissena polymorpha. The sequence continues at coordinate 120,527,603 of NC_068356.1, read as the reverse complement.
CATTCCTAAAGTATCAAAGCTATTGCTTTCATACTTGCAACACTTACTAACTATCTTAAGGGGACTGTGCAGGCAAAGCTATGCAAATCTGACTGGCATTTTTACAGAATTATGGCCCTTTTTAGCTCACCTGTCACAAAGTGACATGGTGAGCTTATGTGACCGTGTGATGTCCGGCGTCCGTTGTGTGTGTGTGTGCGTCCGTCAACATTTTGTTTGTGTAGACAGTAGAGGGCACAGTTTTCATCCAATCTTTATGAAATAGATCAGAAAGTTTATCTTGATGAAAACTGGGTTGGAATAGTATTTGGGTCATCTGGGGTCAAAAACTAGGTCACATAATAGGTCAAATAATAGAAAAACCTTGTGTAGACAATAGAGGTCGCAGTTTTCATCCAATCTTTATGAAATTTGGTCAGAATGTTTATCTTGATGAAATCTGGGTTGGGATTGTATTTGGATCATCTGGGGTCAAAAACTAGGTCACTAGGTCAAATATTAGAAAAACCTTGTGTAGACAGTAGAGGTCACAGTTTTCATCCAATCTTTATGAAATTTGGTCAGAATGTTCATCTTGATAAAATCTGGGTTGGGATTGTATTTGGGTCATCTGGGGTCAAAAACTAGGTCTCTAGGTCAAAAACTAGGTCAAATAATAGAAAAACCTTGAGTAGACAATAGAGGTCGCAGTTTTCATCCAATCTTCATGAAATTTGGTTAGAATGTTTATCTTGATGAAATCTGGACTCTACCCAAACCATCCCCCACGCCCCACCTCAGAATTCCCCCACCCATTTTTTTTCCATTTTCTTATTTTTGAAAGATCATCTAATAAATGACCACACTCCTTTTTCAATTAAACAAATCAGCATTTAGTTTACATATGTTATGTAAGCAATACAGTTATTCAACTTGAAATAGTGGCCAGTATATGACTGACAGAAAATGTACATTATGCTATAAAAGCCGAAGAATAATAGAGTCCGCTGTCTTAAGGCAGCCCTTGTTTTCTCCAGTTTTTCTATTATGATTTACATTTGATAAAATACTGTGATACTATTGAATGAAATATGTTCCTGCAAATATGATCTTTGTGTATCTGCACGGATTCGGTCATTTGTTTAAAAATACTCACTGCACTATTTTTTGCTGTGTTTCTGTCTTCTGTTTGAATTATGATATTTTCAGGAATCATTGAACACTTTAGAATGTCAATATATGAAATTAGTTAATTTGATATTTATGCAATTATCGCATTTCCCAAAATGTTGTAAGGATGTGTGGAATAAAATTCTTAAACAAAATCCTTGTACTCAATCTTTTAATCCTGAATGTTTTAATGGTTTGGTTATGGTTTTAAGGGGATAAAATCTTTCGAAAGGACGCTTTTTTTCAAATAGTTGTTGGTTTAAATGTCATTAATAACATCTGACTGTCTAATATTCCACTGTTTTGAACGCACATGCATCCAATACATTAGACACTGGACGGTCCATGTTTAAACGATCATTTTAGATTCTTCCTTGAAGAAAAAAAAACATTCTCGAAATTTGTATAGCTTCTCCTGGATGTTAGAACAAGAACTATTCCAGATCGGTGAAAATGAGGTTGAATTTCATTTAAAAGCATGGTAAAAATAAATGTTCTAATTAATAACTTATATATTTCTTGACATATAAGATGTTTACAATTTGCATATCATAATTTCATTTATCGTAGACTTAGCATATAAGCTGTGTGCTCATTAAGATACTAGTATATGTCGTTTTATCACACAGAACACTGTCAAATAACCATATATCATCATTAAATACCAGAAAATAATCTGAATCTATATATTTGTCTAGCTTTGTCAACTTGCTTTTGTAACATTAAATTCACATAGCTTCATAATTTTTTATATATAAAGTACGGTTCTTTAAATAATATCTATTATCAAATTAAAATCAGAATCTTTTTATTTTATAAATCTTCATGGTTATTATGGAAATAACCCTCATAGTATTTAAAAAATATGGCGATTTTTTTCATTTTGATATCAAAGTGAAATGATTTAATCGGTTCCAAAAACAATTTTGTAAAATCGCGAATGCTTTCCCCTTTTTGTAAAATAATGGGCCAAACGAGTGTAATTGATTTAGTTGTCATAGCAACAAGAATTGAAAAGACATTATTTTTTCTTTAAAGAATTGTTTATCAAAACTGTACAGTTTAACCAATTGATTCATATATATATATATATATATATATATATATATATATATATATATATATATATATATATATATATATATATATATATATATATATATATATATATTTCAATTTAAAACGCTGGGATATTTTTGGCCTGTTATGACATTGTCCTTTTGCTACAATTCTGATCGGTTTCCCTGAAGTCTAAGGCAACATTTAGAGCGTGTGTCTATCTTATTGCCGTAACTACAATGCAAAGTGCAATTATTTATAACTTGGTAACATATGTTGACCATCACCAGCCTGACATTTTCCTGACCATCAAGTTTCATAAGGTATGACACATATAATGTGTATTGTACTCAGCAACATTTGCTAAACATCTTGCCAGGCTTCAAATGATGGTTGCGTGTACGTTTAAATACCATTCACATAATATTTCTTCGATGTGTCGTCGATAATATATGTTTACATATTTTTTTGTTATTTTAAAGTATTACTTATATTTTCAGAGTCCCATTCGATTGCTGTTTAAAGTTGTTAATAAATAGCATTCGACATCAAACATCTGCGGCAGTCGAACCGTCCGTCTACCAGTAGTTGTCCCCAGATGCATGACATCTGGGTCGGTACGGCGTTCCACGAATGTCACGGTTAATGTCTTACTTTTTAGAAGAAAAATATTTTGTCATAGATCAAATCGATTTTTTTTCAGGTTAAGCGTCATCGGGTCGGTAGGATTTCGGAGAATTGTACGAAAAGCATCACACAAGTTTCATTAGCAAAATAACGAATTCAAAACCGCTTTGAATGCATGTGGACTTGTAAATACCAGAGAAGATCTAGTAATAAACATATTTGAAATACTGTTTTGCAGAACGTTCCCAGAAGTAAAAGAAACATATATTTAGTCGTTTGCCGTCTTGCTATAAGATAAAACATATATATATATGGTCGTCAAACATAGAATCACGTTTGAATGGCCTCAATGTATGATGCAATTATAGTGCCTAACCTTTTATCGCCTGAAACTACGATGTCGGAATAGTGTAACATAAACATGCAGATTTCTTAAACATAACGTCATGGAAGTAATTATTACTTCTTGTTACACTGTTACCGCCACTTACTATGATAATGCATGTTGTTCCGTTCTTTTATTAAATATAGAATGGAATTGAATATAATGTTTCGACGACAGTTTCACAGCAGTTCTTATTGCCGGTATACATAATGTTTGTCGCGACTAAAATATTTGATTTTTTCGCTAATAAATGTGATCCCACTTGTGCGATTTTAAGTCCATAAACACTACTTATGTATATTTAGAAATTCATTTATATGGTTTGCGAAGCGAATCAAGTATGCCGAACAGTGTTAGTTGCTCAATATCCTAATTTCTCTCTAGATAATCTTTCTGGAGTTTCATTATTCCTGTATTTGGTGGGATTAGTGTAGTTTAAAAAAATAAAATAAAAACAACTAGCAAAAAATATAATCATATTTGGATGTGATCATCACAAACTTCTCACTACTTTATTTGACATTTTGAAATGGTGCATTAAATACATTTTTCTGCATGTTTAAACACTTTTGAGCCGAACCAGCAAAGAAGGAAATCGATGTAAAATCCTTTTTTGGCTGGTTATATAAACGGATTTATTTTTGGGAAAATGGCTTGTGCGTGAATTTTATAATTAATAGTAAAACAGTTGCCATCATGGTCCTACAAGCACAACAACAAACGATGCTGCAAATACGTTGTAGTCGCAAATGTGTCGACTAATCCAAAACTTATGTGACGTGCAAATCAATATATAATAGCATTACATCTATTCTTATTGAAGTAACAGGAATATTTGCGTTAATTAACATAATAATAGCTTATATGGACTTATACAATTAATAATAAGTGACTTTGTATGGCATAGTTGATTTTGTTCATAATATCGCAAGAAACGCTACTTCATCGTGTTTCGTGATACGTTTTAATTGGTATGATATCGACTTTTGGATCGAAAAGAACTGTTGTCTAGGCTGGAAATATACCGACATGTAAATAACTGTAATTACAACGACAGGGATTCTTGGGAAACTATTGTGTGACTGTGTGTTTTTAATTTGACTGGTGTGTGCTGTAATTAATTGTCAGCAAATATACATAATTGTGTGAATCGATCGGAATAATTATTAGATAGGTGTCATCTTGTGAACATGCAATTAACTTTAAGGCGTTATACTAAGTTCCTAATATGGTAAGAATTAAATGGGAGTATTGAATACATTTTATTATTGGACATATTTTTTTTTAATTTTGCAACAAAAAATAAATTTGATCAGTAGTTACTGAATGTTTTCATAAGAATTATAGAATTACTTAATTCGTGATAATTATGTGATTTCTATACATTATTGAGCAAACAAATGTATTAAAATTTTAAATACTCAGTAAAGGTATGCAAATAAGTTTAAATTGTCCTTATTATTTTTCATATATTTAATATATGTGAAAATTCAATTACCTGATTTAATCAGTTTGAATTGTATGCCTGTTTTGGGCACATTTTGAATAATATATTTCGGTATTATTTTAACCTTCACATTTCATTCCGTTAACAGATGGGAGAAAACACTACTGAGTTCATTATTTATCATATTAGATTCAATGCGGTAGCGCCAATCCTCAAAATATTGCGTTCAAATATTCATGTAACAATGACGCAAACATAACATTCGATCCTTGTGATATATGTTAGAGTCATAATATCAGTTTAAAAACATTTTTTTCTAAATCCCATGTTGTTGACTTATATATTGCCTCAGTTTTTTTTGAGAACCTTTTAATTCCTGTATTTAATCGTTATACTATCTCTATATGATTTTTTTGCTTACATTGCTATTGTCACGGATGATTTAAATCGTATGTTAATTTTATTATTGTATTTTTTTTCGAAATGCTTAATCACTATAAACGTGTCAAATAATGATGGTATGTAGTTACATTAAAAACACATAATATGTGTGCACATACAATCAATGCCAAGGCGGAGTATCTTTCTGTTCAGATTATTTAGTAAATAAGAAACATACACATCGAGGAATTTGATATTGTCTCCCGTTGATAATAGACTCACTATTCTCAAATGTATTGATGGGATGAAAATGGAAACAGTAAGAAACTGTCTAATTGTGTAAATGTATTCATGGATAAAAACTGAACTCATAGTACTTTTCTATCGTTTCAGGTTGGCCGGAAGTTTGACCATCGCGATGTTTGTATTGAGCTTACAGACCTTCATAGGCTACAAGTATATGCGACCTAAATACTATGGTGACTTAAAGCGAAGCCCCGGAACCTACATTAAAGACACAGACAAGCTGTTTGTGCAGCAACCTAACAGTACCAATGTTTCTCGAAAATTAGTTCATTCCAACAATTCCGGGCCAGTCAGACATATAGGATTCTTAAAGGTTCACAAAGCTGCGAGTACCACCTCACAGGCAATATTTCTTCGATTTGGATGGCGTAGGAATCTGAACTTTGTACTACCACCACAACGGAACGCATTCAAATACCCGAACATAATAAGCCTCAACGAGTCAGTTACTCCGTATAACACTCTACCTCCGCCAGCTGGACAACATTTTGATATCCTTTGTCATCACGTGTTGTACGGACGTGATCAGTGGGCTTCCGTTATGCCGAAGGACTTTGTCGTTGTCGGCACTGTAAGAGAACCATTTAGTCATTTTAAATCTATATTGAATTACTTCCAGCCTGTTATTATTAAAATTTTAGAGGCTAAGGACGATAACCCAGTACGAACATTTCTGGAATCCCCGAAAAAATATGATTCCAAAAAGCCTCAAAGGTCGTTATTGAATAATCGGCTTGCCATCGAATATGGCGTCGATCCTGATATAATAGCAAAACGAAACAATGCGAGATTTAAAGACTATTTATATAATGTTTTAGATAAACAGTTTGCAGTTGTGATTCCGGCTGAACGATTTGACGAGGGCATTATTTTGATGAAACGAAGATTACGCTGGAGTTTAAATGACATTATGTATGTTCAGAAAAATGTACGAAATGTTACTAGACCCGACCGGTTTCCGGTAATGGAAGACTTGAACAGTTTGCACAGAGAATATTTTAAGTTTGATTATATGATATATCACTTCTTTGTTGAAAAATTTAATAGAGAAGTTTACATGGAAGGTCTAAATTTCCCGAGAGAAGTAGAATATTTCAAGAAAACAAGACACGCAGTACAATTATTTTGCCACGGTAAAGGTAAATCAATTAAACAATTGAAAATCCCCTCTAGTGAATTTAATGAAGAGTTCACTATTACCAAAGATGATTGCACAATTATGCTTAAGGGTGAAATCGCGTTTACACAGATGATTCGCTTGCGACAATATGGCTCCGTGGATTTGGAAAATGTGAAACGGAAAGCATAACCAGTAGTACTATGCGGTATTTTAGAGAGTGGATATTTTCAGGTTGCTGTAACAAAGCACATTGCGTGAAGCTAAACAGCCTGTTGTTTAACTTTAATCATGTACATCATGTGTATCTTTATTGCTCCTTGTTATATGGCGATCCTGAGAAATGTGCACACAGCGACATGCGAACACAGCTTGTGGAGACATGAAACCAATTTATATCTGCACTGACACAGCCTTAACATAGACTAACAGTTGTACACATGAATGTGCTTATAGTTAATCGCATTATTCATGTTAACGCTTTGTAATGAAGCAATAATGGCACGCACTGCTTATTTTTGCATTAACTTAAGCCTCGTATGGTTCCATCTATCGGCTTTGCTTGTAGAAGACATTCATGGGAAATGCATCATTATATACTAGTAGTACTAAAATTATTATCAAGCCACCATTTATCTCAGTTTCTATGCCACCACTCTCAGAAGGCGGCATATAAATGTCGCAGCGTACGTCTGTGTATCTCTCCGGACGTGCATCCGAAAATTTGTCAAATGTCAACCATCGTTAATCGTCGTGTACAAACCCTCTCCCTATTGAAAAGGTCAAGGTCACACTATTTAACATGTCAAATATAAAAAAATTGCCATAAACAGCTTATCAATTCCTGTCTCAGACATATCTTTGCCAATTTTTTTTTGAAAATAATTTGGATCAAATTTAAACAATCATAAGACGAGGTTTTGCCTGTAACACCCGTCTCCCTACAACAGACGTGAATATCAAACATATTGGTCAAGGTCACTTTGGTCATAAAATCGCATAACTGCAATAGTGATGGCTTTTAAAAGGTCAATGTCACACTTAAAAGGTCATATGTCCAAGACGATCTTAAAAAGGCTTGTCCGGACGGTAAAGTTTTCATTCATGAAGCAATTCAAAAATAACTTACCACAAATCAAAACCACAGTGTCGCATGCTAATACTTTAAAGATTAAGATCACACCTAGAGGTAAATACATAAAATACATAAGTATATATAGTAAAAAAATCTAATAATTGTGCTTTTGTTGTTTTGATATTTTGTATAACAAATGGATATTTTTGAGGGTTTTTGGAGGGGTAATCAGCTGGGGGCGGGTAGGAACTAATGCCGAGTGACTGTGGTGACGCTATGTATGTGGAAACAGTAATACTGAACATTTGCCATGCTCTAAAATATCCATTATATGCATCTTTTGACGATTTAAAAACCTGAAAATTATAAACCGTTGCAACGCGAAACGATTGAATAATTTGGGGAGTTCTGTTGGTGTCGTTATATTTTGTGAAACTACGAGGATTGCTTATATAATGTATAAATTACTTCCCTTTTTGCAAAAATAAAGTACCTTAGTAGCCCCATTAAGGTGAAAATAAGAGCGGCAATAAATGTTCAGTGTGACAGTGACGCACGATTTGATACTTTTTATACACGTGAATTATTAACGTCTGACCTTTATTGGTACCATTACTACTGTAATTGAAAACTTTCTGCCAATGACTGAGCGCAGAACTGTATATCATACCTGTGTGAGGTCGATAATAACACAGATTAGTTTTTTTTCTAGATACTGAATCACTATCACGAAGAATGTACAAAGTGCCATATGTGCGTCAAGCTTTCATAAAGTCCGCTTTAATGTTGCTATTAAAGATGTTTTTATTTAATACATACCTTGTTATACTTTCGATTCAAATTCTTGTGAATACTTTTCCGAGACAGTTTAGAATAGTGATTGGACCGAGTGTTATGGTCGTAACGTGTCATCTTTCCCTTTGAATATGGTATTTATCACGCTATTTGATCAACGTTTTAGAATAATGAGCGTATCAAATCTTTAATTGAAAAGTTAATAACATATATATTTCATTTCTTGGTAAGACTACTTTTGATGTTCGTTTACAATATTGTCGACACTATGGCCTTTATTATTTTATTTTCAAGGTGTTTAACCATTCTATCGTTGATGGTTTTAATGATGTCAATATTGATCGGATCTGTTTCCTGACTTGCAATATCGTTCTAATGTTTAAAAACTGTCGGTTACTGGCATAATAATGTGCAGTATAGTACTTTATCCCATCATCAGATGTGCGTTGTCGAAATAAACCACAGTGAAATATATTTTCCTTTATTTCGGCAATGCTGAAATATAGCTGTCACGCGCGGCGGAGGATGGTCATATTACTCGGAATCAACTATAAAGTAATCATTTTTAGTCAAATCGAATCAGATTCAACAAAACAAACAATTTTATACCAAGATGTAATATATTTTAAAGACAAAAGGCAACACAAAAAGCAAAAAAAAATTATTTACTTATATTAAGTGCGCGTACTCATGGCGTCATTATTAACACGTCAAACGACAAAAGCCATTTTCTTTACCGCTAAAGCTGCAGTTGTTAAGTGTTTTTATTTCTTTAAAATCGGGGACGTAGAGGTACAGTCAATTGGTGTATAACGGATAGCTATAAGGACTTCGAGTCTCATTTCAACGTAAACACCATGCATTCAGTAATTAAACCATTAAACCTTGATAGACACATGTCTTTCCTATTGAAACATGCCAGCGGTTTTAAATTTCCGAAAAAATATTATTTGTTTACTGCGCAAATTTCATGGTACACTGATTCAGCCATTACCGGATCGCTTTGGTCTTTATCGGATTACACGTGTATCGTGTTATTTCTTGAAATTCATTTCTGCGTTTAATAAGACCAAGTTCATGGAAATCGCTGCAAAATTGATGAAGTAATGGCTGTTCAAAGCGATGCACCCTAGATTCGGGTCATTTTGAGTTGAACATCTTGTTATATAATATATAGATTTGATAGTGAAAAATATGTTTTCAGAGAAATCTATTTTTCGTTATAATTTGATTATTTTTCATTAAAAATGATGTTTGCACTAATTAATATCATAGCCACACGCTAACCACATGTGTATTGGGCAACTTCAATTAAGTTTATATTTATTTTGAGACAGTCCCCACGTTCCTGAATATGGGTCACCACATGTCCGTTATTCACTGAAACCCGAGTTGCAGCTTTCATGCTTATTTTATATGGTACGCATCAATTTGGTTTCTGAGCATTCTTACTTTTGTAAAGGACACATAATACTAAAATATTACATCAATGAACATTATGTTTACCAAACAAAATCTGCAAAATTCAAGAAACCGTTCGTCTGCACTTTTCCTGTCGTCACAAAACCGGTGCGTACATAACGTGACTTTGTTTTGCTTTCGAAAAAAGAAACAGTTGTAAACATTGACACACGTCAACAAAAACATGAATCGACTTAACAATGATAGGTTTTTTGTATTCAAATCATAGAAAACTATAAATCTTAACATAAATAAAAGTATTTTGCAAAAAACGTTTAACCTATCCGTTACTCACTAAAATCCGCTATACACCAATCGACTGTATGATAAACAGAAAAACAGGTTAGTTACTGATCTTTTTGTAATATATTAGGCTCGGCACGAATAAAATGATAGAACAATGTTTGCTTAAAATAACATTGGGGTTTTCCGTGAAGTTCTATTATCCTATTCTATTTTTAAGAAATAATTTACGACTAAGACAATTGATGGGATAAATCGAATACTAGGTCGGTGCCGAATAAAGCGAAGTTTATTTCGCTCGGCCCGAAAATCTGAACCACTCGCCAAGGCTCGTGGTTCAGATTTTCTAAGCCTCGCAAAATAAACTTCGCTTTATTCGGCACCGACCTTGTATTCTATATGTTAAACCTGATTACACAGGAAATGTTGAGTATATTAACTGACTGCCGTGATACGACACACAAAAAAACTGTTGAAAATTGCCTACAAACAAGCAAGGAAGCAAAATAGCATGCACGCAAGCACACAAGAAAACATGCGGTCATAGCTGGGTCCGAACGAATTACCCACTAACCATCGCTTTGTTTCTTAATGCATGCTCTTATTAAAAGCTCTTATTAAGATTCGTATTTCAACTGCGCATTGGAAAACGTGAATATATATAAATAAAAAAATAAAAAAAAAATAAATAAAATATATATATATATATATATATATATATATATATATATATATATATATATATATATATATATATAAAAATATATATATATATATATATACATTTTTTGCAATTTTCCCTATATTTTGATATAAACATACATGTATAACTTTAAATAATAGCTTACATTTTAAACTGATCTCCATGTCGACAAAAATACACCAATCGCCGGCTGATGCGCTTTTAATAAAAAGTATAATTATATTTATTCGATTCGTTCTACATTTACTGATCTGTGTAATAGCTAATGATACCGGTATAATAAGTGAAACAAGATGTGTTTGTGAAACACTATGTCCCCACCATATATTTAACCTTTGACCTTGAAAGATGACCTTGACCTTTCACGCTCAAAATGTGCAGCTCCATGAGATACACATGCATGCTTAATATGAAGTTGCTATCTTCAATATTGCAAAAGTTATGGCAAATGTTAAAGTTTGACGCAAACAAACCAACAAACAAACCAACAAACAGACAAGACAAAAACAATATGTCCCCAGTTTAGACTGGGGGACAAAAAAATACCCTAGCGAAATTCATAAAACAGTATCACCAGACCGTTCAATTAAAGATGGACTATTTCCCAAGGCGCTGTTAAATCTGCCAAGCCGTTTTGCTCCGGGGCTGGTACATGTAGTTTGATTAAGAGGCAAACATATATGGGTTATAATCTGAAACATCTGCTACGCGTTTGACTTATGTTGTGAATTAAATTTTAAATAAACTTATGTTATTTCAGAATCTCAGACAAGTGCTGCTTTAATAGAGCCCTCGACATCGTAAAGCTGTAGCCGCACTGCCTTTCTAGACGTCCGAAGATAATTATCGGCCCCCTTAGGGCCAATGTTGTTTAGTACTAGTACTTTGAATAATCTTTGTAGATTCATATAATTTTTACGTTAAGCGTGATCGGATTGGTAGGTTTACGGCGGCTCGAACGAAAATAAACAAGTAAATATCGCCTGTGGTTTTGAGGTGTTTCCGCGTGTAGTGATGTATATGTGTTGACCGGAATATGTCTCAGAACTTGTTGCAGTTGCCTCTAGAGTTCAAACCCACGAGGGAGTCACTGAAATAAACAAACGCAGTCCTCACAGGCTAATCAGGGAAGACACTTTTCGCGGAAACTAGAATTTTTTTTGGTAAGAGACGAAAAAGTCCATAAAAGCGGAAAGTGCCGTACCCGATTAGCCTTAGCGGACATCAACATTCTAGTCTGCGACCATATTTAACGCACATCCATGAAGCCCGATTTTCTCAGGGATCACCTCCCTTCTATAACATTTTGACAGCTGTGCAAGAATTTAAAGCTTATAAAACTTCAATAATTAAAAAGACCTCAGGTCATTTAACTCGTATCAACTATTAATGCGTTCATTATTATTACCTTCACACAGTATGCTGATGAGGGATTGGAACATGTAAAAGTTTACTGGTTATTTTTTTGTCACTTAAATATGTAATTATACGCAATTCCGTTAACTAAAGCGTATTTTTTTCACTTGGTTCAGTGAAAGATATTACAGATCTTCACGACTTTAGGAAACCCTATCAGTAGGTACAACCAACGCTAAGAGATTTAGGTATAGTCCACAGATTTTGCTTAGAGTGTACCGAGGAGCTATGTAGTATTTCTTTATTGACAACTACTAAATGAAAAATGTTGTATTCTATTTTTTACAAAAAGCCAACTTGAAATGAAAACTGTTCTATTTAAATAATCTTGAATTTATATTCATACCAATCTTATTGAAAAAAACATATACACACGAAAATAGTCCAATCAATAGTTGATATATAAAATTGCTGTGCTTTTGCGTTATAACATTTGCTTAGTGCACTCTTAACACTCTAAACGGGTTTTAATTTTATGGAGCATATTTTATCACCCTTATATGTAAATCTTTTAAAATTAAATGCTCAGATGATAAGCTATGAAACAGAACACATGGCGGGTAAATTCTAAGTACGAACATGGGAAAGAGAGTGACAAAGACACCAACACTTGGATATGAACTTTTAATTGTGTTACTCCTTCAATTCTCTTCACCTGTCGTTTCACTATCAAGTGCACATAAATATATTTGCATTAAGGTCCTTTTCGACACTTGTGTCATCAAGCAGTAGATTTATTGCGCCGTGAGTTCCTTTTAAATGCAAACACATGGCGTGAAGTGCTCGAATTGCTTACTTAATACGTCCACAGAGCTTTTCAACCAGCAATTGACGATTAACTGGTCATCTGGAAACACTCCGCTACAGTGAAGGATGTGGCTGTAAAAGATCCACTTACTAGTATGTTAGAGTAACTGTAACATTTTTCTATGCGCTTATTGTCACGACATTGTGGTTTACAAGGTCAGTAATGATCAACTGAAAGATCAATTGCACCCATAATTGAAATGCTCTATCATAACTACAGATACTCAAAATATCGGTCATGCAAAAATAGTACATGTGTTTTCAGTGTCAACCTTCCATTCTCATTACCTTAAAACACATCGTAATATGCAAGAGGAATATTTATATAAAACAAAAACACATAAATAAATAAATAAATAAATAATAATTAATTAATTAATAATAAATAAAATATTGTTTTCTTTTATGAGATTTATAACGAACATGATTTCGTCGATTTCGACACGTTTACTCGTTTTTGTTGCAGAAACAAAATTGTCATTATGTGTCGTTGAACAAGTCTACACATGCTAATGGGGATGCGTATGTCTTGTTTTCATAAAGGAGTCTTCGGTTCATAGCTGAACATTATTTGCAATTATTTTTATTTCCTGGTTCTACTTCTTCTAAATGTTTACATAAACGTTTTATCTGTTTTGAAAAAAGTAGTAAGTTTGCATATAATGGCTTTAATACTTGATACGCATTTAAAATATTTATTTGCAATATTTGAAAATATTGAAAATCCTTAAATGATGACAAAGAAAAGAATAAATCAAGATAAGTCGTCTTCAACATAATATGATTGTATACTTTGGACCTACTCAAAGTAATGCCATGCATATCTATACTACATATTTAACACATCCGGTTTTCCACGTTCACATATATTAGATAGAACACGGATACATTGTGAGTTTAAATGATGAATGTGGTCTTGTTTTACTACACGAAACGTCAAGTGATAAATGAACACGACTGCACATTTTAGAAATTCTGAGCACAACGATAGCATTGTCTTCCATTGTTCAACTGTAGACCATATCGAATGTCTGATTTACTGAAATGAACAGGGAAAGAGACACTACCTCGAAGTTAATTAAGCACAATTTAATTAAATAACATCTTTCAATGAATTGACACGTTATTATTATTATGATGAACTTTGATGAAAAGAGAAAATATATATCACGTGAGTTAGAATAATATATATTTCCTGTTTTCAAAGTAGATATGATATTTACAATACTTATTTAATAATAGATTGATTATAAGAATAACTACAAATATTCAGTAATTAACGGTTCAAACTTATACTTTCAATAAAAAATTATATTAAAAAAATTATATTATATAAAGCCTCAGAGTCTTTTGCATGTTTTCTCAAGTAGTCCCCGCAGATGGCTTCTATTTTAAAGAATGCATATTCTGTTCGCGTAATATAGATAGCATAGTAATTAAACTGTCATTACATACACCAAGTAACAATATCAGTCAAACATTTAAAGTAATCAACTATGCTTATACAAAGTCACAAATGCATCAAGTATAAGTTTAGATTTGCGTTTGTTTTAAAAAATGTTTTGTATGGGCACTGTTAATTGCTATACAAATATAATATATTAATCTTGCACTGTTACATTTTTCTGCATGCTAAGTTTTGAAATAGTCGGCTCATATGGAACTACAGCTTACTTCTTATTCTCTGTCGGCAGTTTTGTTTCTAGTCCCAGGATGGCAACACTTTTACGACGGATCAACCTAGCCGATACTTAATTTTAAAAAGTTGTTCACATTAATTTTATTATTTTGTGGTGTGAAAAAGAAGGGTCTCAATATGCAATATATTAATTGGCAAACCATGGTATCTACCGCACAGTATACGATTACTGGGTAAGTGTCTAGAAATGTATCGGCACACATTATATTTCACAAAAATAAATTGGTTAATACTATCAGACCAAACACATAAGACCTGGCATCAGATCACAAAATATACAACATCATATACATGGGTTACATTATATTTGACTTAAAGGACGATAATTTATATCAGAACACGTGTTCCACCACGACCCGAAAATGGTTTTCTATAGACAAAGTAGGAAAAACGTGTGGAATAAACTGCAACAAACTAATTATGTGAAAGTTGTTAAGGAAATTCAAAGAAATTGTCAGATAAAATGCAAAAACTTATACTGCGAAGTATTAAGCTCTTGACAAACAAATAGTTTCTACATTATGGTGAATTAAAACTACATAATTTGTGCCATTGCTATATTAAATTCTCCAAACATGTTAACGTTTGGTTAATTTGACATTTAATTTGCATTTATTACCATAAAAACTTTACCATGTTTAACAATATCATAAGGTCACTTTAATTATTGGCAAGATCTTTGTGAACGAAGCCGATGTCATTTATAATCGATCTGGTGTGTTAACCTTATGAAAATGCATGCTTTTTTCGATGAATGAGAGCGGATTTTAGATTAAAATTGTTCTAAATTTATAAAGACAAATTATATACATTTGTGTCAGAATATAAATGCATAACGGCTAATTGTTTGGCATTGCGTAATAGCCAACGGGTTTTCGTCCTGATGATTTTTTGGGTTTGTTATGTGCACGTGTGTCTTGTTTTTGTACATTTGTTGTATGTCTCTTTGTTTGTCCGTAAGTCTGTATAAAAGGTACCTACCCACACAAGTTTACTGCAATACACAGCACCTGTGGCTTCCTGTATGTCTAACTTGTGTGGGGTCAGCCGCGTGGCTATGATATTGATTAGTAAAAACATCATTTTGAATGAAAAGTAATCAACTTACAACGAAAAATCAACTTCTCTGAAAAAAATCACTATCAAATATTTATAAAACAAGGTTTTCAACTGAAAATGACCCGAAAACTTGGTGCATCGCGTTGAACAGCCATACCTTTATCAATGTTGCAGCGATTTCCATGAGCTCGGTCTTATTTAACGCAGAAATGAATTTCCTTTCTGGAAATGTACATATATTGTAATATTTTTTTTTTAAATGCTGGGTCAAATTTTAAGAAATAACGCGAAACGCAACTCGCGTGGCTACTCGTCATCGATCAGACCCAATTAAAGTATGAAATGTTCAGGAGTAAATACACACCTGCGCGTTGGACCAATGAAATCACTAGTGTGTTTAAAATGTCGGGCAGTTGAAATGTTTGAAAACAAAGGTTTCAAACGGTACTGGACAGTTAGTTGTGATGCATAATATAACGGCAAGAAAGGTAAACATGTTTACGAGTAGGTCACGCGAGTACCGCCAGAAAGACGTTCGTGTTTGAGCGTTGGCGACCTTCAAACCCGCCAAACACCCGGAACTATGTGGCAAACAAACAGCCATGATTAGCTACAGTTTCCTACCATACTTTTACAAGTGCGCATCTTAGCCTAAAAAGGTTTATCCAAGTAAGAGACTATAAAATCATGCAACACATCAAGTGGTTTACTATGCTTATCACCGAACAGATGCAAGTCGTTTTAATGATCGAATGTAGTCACCAAAATTACTTACATAGTGAGATGACGTCAAACGCAACTTACAATATCATATATTGTAACGAATACATACACATGGATTCACCCATTCACTAGAACAAGTATTATAATCAACACAAGTGGGTATAATAATTACGACAATTACATAGTTGCATAAATTAAAGCAAATATGTTCACAGATTAGCAAAATAAAATAAAACAATGTCATAGATGCAATGTAGTTAACCCCTTTTCACATTTCCGATCTCGAGTTCGTAAGGAGTTGCGGATTCGATTTTAAACGAATCGAAAGCAAGACGGGGAAAGTGTAAGCCTGTATTGTGGATTTCCTTTATAGGGCATTATGAATGGCGGTGCACATTAACGTCAATAAAATAACAACCTATTGTTTACTGTGTCGTTGTTGAGGCAAACATTTTTTTGTTTATTTTGATATGTTGCCCGTTGTCGTTTTTTTTTAGTGCAAAATGTTTTAACGACCTGAACATTTCCATTTAATCACGTCATTGCGATGAATGACATGAACATTTGATAGAGATTCAAATTGGTACTCAATAATTATATCGCGTCATATTTCCATTTAGTTAATGTAATACGAGGTGAAATCCGGGAATTGTCATCAGTTCATGCGTTCTGTGCAATACACGTTTATTCCTAAACGATTCGAATAACATACTCATCTGCTATCATTTTTACATTCATGTTCATGAACTATTAAAAGGGATCTGATCACGTTTTGGTAAATTGACAAAATTGAAAAAAGTTGTTTCAGATTCGCAAATTTTCGTTTTAGTTATGATATTTGTGAGGAAACAGTATTGCTGAACATTTACCATGGTCTAATATAGCCATTATATGCATCTTTTGACGATTTAAAAACCTAAAAATTATAAAGTGTTGCAAGGCGAAACGATTGAATAATTTAGAGAATTCTGTTGTTGTCGTTTAATTTTGTGAAACTACGAAGATTGCTTATATAAGGTATAAAATACGTCACTTATGCATGCTTGGCAGGATGGCCGAGCGGGCTGATGCGTTTTTACTCCAGGGGTTCGAGCCCTGCTGCGGGCTACTTTTTTTCCTTTTTAAATTTTATTCTTGTTTTTTTACTGGAGCTTTTAAGGTCCAATGTTTACATTTATCAATATAAAGCATTTAATGACAATCTTCAAAACATGCCAAAATCTGTGAAAAGGCCCCTTTAATACGACATTTAATTGATTACACACAAGCAACGTTTTTGTGCATTTGTATAACCTTGTTAGTTTGTCATTTGGTGTTTACCCCATTTCTCTTGAAGGACAAGTATTTACATTTACGAAAGCACAGTTTTTGTACCATATTGTCACCGAGCGAAAATTGTATTGAAGCGTGGGTTCCTTTTGAGTATGAACACATGCTGTAAGTGGTCAACATGTTGACCTTAGTATGCGAAAATAGCTTTTCAAATATCGATTCAAGTTTAACAGGTCAAAACATTCTACTTCATTGAAGTAAGTCAGCTTTAAAAGAAATAATAGTTTTGTGTTGTGTTGTCACGAGTTTCTATGCGCTTAGTGGCACGACATTGTAATGGAAATGGTCGTTAATTATCAATTGAAATTCCTAATGCACTTATTTGTACATTCTCTATTGTGACTCGTTATATATCCCAATCGCTGTATACTTAACGCATTAAGATATATTTGATAAGTCGGATTTAAACTTATTGCGCAGGTATATTTTTGCAATGTTAACAAATAAAAGGGTTTAAACCCAATTTCATCGTGTTTTTCTTGTTCTTAATTGTATAAATTTCATAAATCACTATAATACCATGCTTATTTATAACACAGACTTTTTGTGAAATCGATTGATAGTTCACATGATCAGTGTATGTGTCAAGTTTCTATATAAGATAGAGCATAGCTCAATCATTAATAAGACTGGGGATCTTTTAGCTAAATGTTTTGAACTGTGCAACAAATCATTATGATCCTTAAAGCGAGTATGCACGATTTTTTCAAATATTTATGAATTTATATAAAATGTGTAAAAAAAAACTTATTATTCATGTATTTTAATATAAATTAGAATAAAAGTTAAGAAGAACATGTGTCGAAAATGCGAAATAAGCCATATATTTAATTCTGAAATCGAAAATGTACAGTCGAATTCGCCAGCATGTATATCATGCATGTACGATGTGAATTTAATTTTAGTGTTACGGATCATTTTAATTACCTGCAACGATATCTATTCATAAAACACACGAACACTAACTCCGATCCTAATAAAAAGACGAGTGCTTCGGTTATTGTAGGAAAAATATGTACGAAATATCTTCGTCACAATCGGCTCGGGGCGCTTATTTTTCTTTGCTGCATTTTTTGAAATTCGTCTTCAATGTATAATTTTTCTTGCCTATTTTGTGTTATTGTAACATATTTTTTATCAATATATTACAATTTAACACATATACAAATCGTATATCG
The DNA here is from genome assembly GCF_020536995.1 of Dreissena polymorpha. Lineage (NCBI taxonomy): Eukaryota > Metazoa > Mollusca > Bivalvia > Myida > Dreissenidae > Dreissena > Dreissena polymorpha. The sequence goes on along the minus strand of NC_068356.1, from coordinate 120,508,641 downwards.
CACTTTAAGGCAATGCAGATTCGAGAAGTTTATAGAACGCAGATCCAGGTGAGACTTGCTGCTACTGGTTGGCTGTGCGTAGGAGGCTACCATGTACATCAACAGCTTGGGCAACAATTGAGTCTAAAGCGTGGGGTCAGCACGACATTCAAACTGACACTACTTGCATTCATAATTTTCACAGATATTTTGCTGAGATACTGCCACATCTGCTGAACAAATAACTAACATCAACATTGTTGAATTCTGTTTTTTCCCAATATATTCATGTTATTGTTCAACAGGCCTCCTGAGAAACATGAAGTAACATGTTTCTTGCAAATCAGCAACTCAACAAAAAAATGGAACGTTTCTTTCTGAACGAAAACTAAGCTTGTTTACTGACTAGCCGACTGCACAACTCATTCAAAGTAAACAAATTAGAAACTGTTGCTTAATACATTTCCGTTTGTCTACACATTTTATTTTAAACCCTTATTAATTATCCAAATTAATGGGTATTCTGAACTAAAGGGGTACAATCGGCAAAATCTTTAAAAAAAATCGTTTATTTCCATATGACACTAAATCAGTGCTCTTCATAAAGCTTGATGCCACGCTTAACGTTAATGTTTAATTCATGGCAAATCAAGAGTATTCAGAAGTATGATGGAGTTCTCTTTCCACACACGTTACTTCTATCGTTAAGGCGTAAATGACTACAATTCCTTGCTCAAAAACAGTTATAAAACAGCAGCATATTTTTAGTCAATCAATAGGTACATGTTCGTATTGAAAGCTAATGCGATTGTGTTGATATCAATACTTAAGGTGTGTACATTTAAACGTCTAAAAGCTCTTCATAACATTCATCAATGACGAATTCATTCACGACGGTTATTTCGTATCAAAACTTGTAATATAGAGCTGTGTTTACCCTTTGACAGTAAGGTCCCAAACATGCTTAAAAAAGTCAGTTCCTCAAAGAGGTGTTAAACAGATATGTTTCGGCAATAAATTAATTACAAGAGATAAAAACACGTCGGGAAAATCAAATAATCTTGATTATGGTTATATTTTATTGAACACAGGCGAAAATACTGTGTATTATTAGAGAAATTGATATTCGTTTAACTAATTTATCGAATGTCACATGAGTGATTAACAGATTTATCGATTGTTTTCCTTTCATAACCTTTTTATTCCGACGTCTACGATCTTGAAACAAAAACAAAAAAAAACTGAGGGAAACACAAACACCGTAGAGACGAAATGGTGGCTAACCGGGTGAACAACACACGCTACTCCTTCAGTAAAATCATGTCAACGACGCCATTTGGCAAAATCAATTCCAACTAACCTAACTTAAACGCAGTCAGCTCAGATATATTTATGCTCCCATCCCCACCCCCCACCCCACGATTCATACCCTTTACCATTAAATGGTGTATTCATGAAACAATTTTTTAATCATGTCCATTCGTCCACAACTGGCATCTAAATGGTGGCATAATTAATATACAATTATGTAGCAACATAAATGGAACAAACTTTGTTTCCATAAAGAAACCCCAAAAAGTTCGATAATTCCCCATTATGAAAAGATGGATTAATTTGACTTGCTTTTAAGAAATTCTTATGTTTAGTTTTGTTTAAGCTGGATGTAATTCGAAAATCTTGCCACTTTTGATTGTTGTAGAATGAATGTTTTTCATCGTTTGTAAAGAGTTTATAATAATATCATAAATCGCAGCAATATAGTTGGGCCTTGCTCTGTGAAAATGGGGTTTAATGTATGTGGGTAAAGACACTTTCCGCCTAAACTGGACTTTTACTAAGAAGAGACTTCCTTAAAACGACAAATACAATAAAAGCGGAAAGTGTCGTCCCTGATTAGCCTGACCTCTGTGGACAGGACAGGCCAATCTGGGACGACACTTTTCGCACATGCATTAAAGCCCCTTTTCACAGAGCACGGCTAAATTATTTGTGTTTCAATGAAACGTTTAAGCACTCTTTAAATCTTAAGTTTCGATTTGAAAAAAAACAACAACAAACACAACAAGAATAATTTAGCACATTCAATCTGTATGGAATCAATTGACAACCTTTCTAGAGAAACAACAATTAATTATTAAACTATCTCTCTTAGACATCAGTTAAGGAGTAAATACTTTCATAATACAAGATATCACTAATGCTGTGAATTACATAATTATATTAATTAAATATTTCATATTCAGCATGAAAAACAGAAAACAAATACCCACAATGAACTGTTTCATCAATTATTTAAAACTGAAGATTCATATTGAAAAAGAAATAGCCCTAAACAATGATACACTTCATACATTTGAACAAAAATGGAAAAAACATTTAATTTTCATAAACAAGTCCAGTATGCTTTCTACCCACTTTATGCAACCCATCCTTATTCATAACTATTCTATTGTTTTCTCTTTTTTTAAACACCTATCACAAACAAACAAAGAATAAATACATATTTAACTTTTTTTAACCAAAAGAAAACCACAAGGTAAAAAATTATATATTAGCATATTTTGTATAACATGTTTTTGAACATTATTATTGCTACACGGTATCACTTTGTTTGATGACCATATACATATATACATTGTATTTGTTAGATTGAATTAAAAAAAAGAAAGAATAATTTAGCATGATCACGTCTTTTTACTCTCACAACTTTTAAACGAATAGTACATATTTCAGTGTAAAACGGTAACGTGTGATATCTTTTTGCACTCACCATTTTTAAGTTTAAATATTTCATTGCGAAAAGGTATGCGCTGACACGTGGCGCATGTTTTGGTTGTGAAACTGACAAAATAACAAAGTTAAACAAGAAAAACACAATATTGCAAATCGACATAAAGCTGGATTTAACAACGCAAATAATAATGTGTTGTACTTAAAGTAAACATTAAAACAAAACACGAAAATATTAAAAAAAAATCACCAACAACAAACATTAACTAACGAACGTGTAATTGTAGCCATAGCGAAAATATAACATTGTTTGAATATATTTGATATACAAAAAACATTAGAAAACAATGCAATACGTGTTTTAGAGCAAAATAGTATACGGTTATCTTCGTAGCTGGTAATATTTGCCAATACTATTTTTTAAGACGTCTATAAAATGTTGATTAAATGTATAATTACATCTATTGATCAAACTAAGTGTTTGAATATGTATAATATAATATATGTGTATTTGATATAATTTGTGTCAGACTACCAACATGTAGATACGCAATATTATAGTGGTAGCTGTTGTGTGTTTTTTTTTCAGCAAAACTTTTAGAAAAGCCATTGAAAGTTAAATGTGATAACGTAGGCGTTCTAAACAATATGTTACATGCAAATTAAGCAAAACATATTTTTGTTATCTTGTTTGCGTTGTTACGGTGACCGATCGAACGACAAACCGACAAAAAAAACATCACAGTCAATAAAAAGTGTAATGACGACGTTTCAGTTTTCTGAAATATGACTGGTGTTAAAGTGAGATTTTACGATTTTTGATATGTATTTAATTGTAATATATTGATAAAAATATGTTACAATAACACAAAATAGGCATCAGAAAATATAAATTGAAGACGAATTTCATAAAATGCAGCAAAGAAAAATTAGCGCCCCGAGCAGATTGTGACGAAGATATTTCGTACATATTTTCCTACAATAACCGAAGCACTCGTCTTTTTATTAGGATCGGAGTTAGTGTTCGTGTATCGTATGAATATATATCGTTGCAGGAAACAAAATGATCCGCACAACTAAATTAAGATTCACAACGTACATGCATGCTATACATGTTGGCGAATTCGACTGTACAGACATTTTCGATTTCAGAATATAATATCTGGCTTATTTCGTATTTTTCGGCACATGTTCTTCTTAACTTTTATTTTAATTAATATTGAATATATGTATAACAAGTTTTTTTTACACATTTTATATAAATTCATTAATATTTGACAAAATCGCTTTAAACACGAAGGCACATTATCGGCTAAAGAAACTAGTTCACAGTTTGGTAAAATGAAAAACGTTGAAAGTCCGTGTTTATCATTTAAACTGTTACAAATATTAGTTGTGTTAGTTAACTTATTAATGACATTTGACAAAAACACGAGAATCTGTGAGAAAGTCCGTGTTAAAAGGATCTTTTCACTATATACCTTTGTATACTGCCAACCGCTCTTTCGAGCATTATAGGCAGAGGGACATTATCGAGTCCGTTTCCTGGGAAGAACCAGTACTAGGTGTCAATGGAGGAGTTAACGGGATCTTTTCACGCTTTGGTAAATTGACAAAATTGAAAAAAGTTGTTTCAGATTCGCAAATTTTCGTTTTGGTTATGATATTTGTGAGGAAACAGTAATACTGAACATTTACCATGCTCTAATATAGCCATTATATGCATCTTTTGACGATTTTAAAACCTAAAAATTATAAAGCGTTGCAACGCGAAACGATTGAATAATTTGGAAAGTTCTGTTTTTTTCGTTAAATTTTGTGAAACTACGAAGATTTCTTATATAAGGTATAAAAATACGTTAAGTATGTATACTCGGCGGAATAGCTCAGTAGGCTAAAGCGTTTTTACTTCAGGACTCTGGCAGGACTCCAGGGGTCACTGGTTCGAAACCTGCTCCGGGCAATGTTTTTTTCCTTTTTTTAATTTTATTCTTGATTTTTTACTGGAGCTTTTACGATCCAATGTTTACATTTATCAATATAAAGCACTTAATGAATAAGTTATAAAATGCCAAAATCTGTGAAAAGGCCCCTTTAATGAGAACGCACGCCGAGTGGGGTTCGAACCCACGAACTCCCGATCGCTAGGCGGACACCTCATCCACTACACCACCGCGACTTCACGGTTTGGTAAATTGACAAAATTGAAAAAAGTTGTTTCAGATTCGCAAATTTTCGTTTTAGTTATGATATTTGTGAGGAAACAGTATTGCTGAACATTTTAAGAGAGGATTAATGCATTTTTACTTCAGACTAACTCCAGGACTCCGGGTGTCACTGGTTCGAGCCCTGGTACCGGCCACTTTTTTTTCCTTTTTTTAATTTTATTATTGATTTTTTACTGGAGCTTTTAAGATCAAATGTTTACATTTATCAATATAAAGCATTTAATGACAAACTTCAAAATATGCAAAAATCTGTGAAAAGGCCACTTTAAGGGCTGGACATGTTGAAAACCTTATATCAACGATGACTTTTAAAAAATGTTTTGCGTAAAGCGTTCCTTTAAAATTGCTGAATTTCCCAGTCTGTGTTATACAATACAAAAAATAGGAATCACAATATGAGCTTAATTGGGTAAATGTCATGAGATCGAATCTTAATGAACAGTATGTGCAACTGCCGAGTTTCGTGATTTGCTATGTAAGAATCACAGCTTTCTTCTTTAAGGATTAACATCTAAAGGGTGAACATTATTGTCTTGTGCAATCCAAAATAAAGAAAATTCTTATCGACTTATTTTGGGGTTCCCGGTAATGAGAAAAAACAAAGCAGTATTCAAATGTCACCTTTCATTGACATCATCTTAAAAATGTTAATGTTTCTTTTCAAATTAAACAGACCCAATATTATAGTATATGTATTAAAGTCATTGTATTATAACTAGCATGACGGTAAATGTTACTGATTTCCATTTATTCGCCGTATTTCAAAAGAAGCTGGGTGTATAAGGATTAAAGAAGAATTGTCGGCAATCCAACTGTTTTTGCTTTTTTGCATTTCAGAGAAATAATTCACATTCTATTAAAATAATTGTTTGAAAATAGCCCGAGTATTTTTATAACAAATGATGTTTTATTCGAAGCACCTTCGAAAATGGGGGCATACAAACGCAAAAAAACCATACACAATTATTTTCACTACAACCGTAGCCGGTTAATGTCTATACTTCTTATTTTCTACTTCTGCTGATCAAATGCCTGACTAGAGTCGCCCATTATTGTTTTATTACAAGTCGCTAAATTTTACGAATATTAACTAGTGACACATAACGGAGTACTACATCCATGGGCCTGTTTTATGGATGCGATGGTTTAGAGATAAATCCTTTTCATGTCTCCACAAGCTGTGATCACATATTGCCTTGTGCACATTACTAGAGGATCATCATATAATATCATTATATAAAGATACTCGTGATGAACATTATCAACGTGAAACTACATTCTATGTAGCAACACATGAAGCCATTGTGTTGCTGTAAACTAAAACAATAATATTTCCTCTTTGATATGTCTCAGATCACCCTCAACGTAACTACATTGGCTTTGGCTTTCCAACTGTCCAATTGGCTGAGCCATATTGTCGCAAGCGAATCATCTGCGTAAACGCGATTTCACCCTTTTGCATAATAGTGCAATCATCTTTTGTAATGATGAATTCTTCGTTGAATTCACTTGATTGAATTTTCATTTCGTTAGATGTGTTATGTTTATTGTTGCAAAATTCTTCTACTGCTTGTCTAGTTTTCTTGAAATGTTCTACTTCTCTCTGAAAATTTAGACCTTCCAAATTAACTTCTCTATTAAATTTTTCAAAAAAGAAGTCATATATCATATAATCAAACTTTGAATACTCCCTGTGTAAACTTTTCAGGTCTTCTGATACCCGAAACCGTGCGGGCTTTTTTCGAACATTCTTCATGGCATACATGATGTCATTTAAATTCCAATGTAATCTTCGTTTCATCAGAATAAGACCCTCGTCAAATCTTTCAGCCGGGATTACAACTGCAAACTGTTTATTCAAAACGTTTTGTAAATAGTCAAGAAATCTCGCGTTGTCTCCTTTGGCTATTATATCAGGATTGACGCCATATTCTATGGCTAGCCGATTGTTCAAGAACGACATTTGAGGCTTTGGCGAATCATATTTTTGCGGGGATTTCAAAAATGTTCGGACTGGGTCGTGGTCCTTCATTTCTAATCGTTGAATAACACCCGGCTGGAAGTAATTCAATATTGATTTAAAATGACTGAACGGTTCTCTGACAGTGCCGATAGTGACAGAATCATTCGGCATCACTGACGCCCACTGATCACGCCCGTAAAGCACGTGATGACAAAGGATATCAAAATGGTGCCCAACTGGCGGAGTTAAAGTGTTATACGGCGTCACTGATTCGTTGATGCTTATTATGTTTGGGTATTTAAATGCGTTGTATTCTGGTGGTAGTACAAAGTTCAGATTCCTACGCCATCCGAATCTGAGAAATATGGACTGTGTTGTTGTACTCGCAGCTTTGTGAACCTTTAAGAATCCTACATGCATGGTTGGCGCGATATGGTTTACATGAACAGTTTTTTGGAAGCTTATGGTACTTATGGAACTGTTTGTTTGCTCCACAAAATACTCGTTTGTTACATTGATTATGATGCCGCGTCTTGGCCCAAAGTTATCCAGCCTTTTAAGTCGCACAGAATTGTGAGCGCTGAAAGTCTGGAAACCCAATACAAACGTCACGATGGTCAGACTTCCGGCTACGCTGAAACGAAAGAAAATACACTATAAGTGCACGTGAATAAGAGTAACATTGCTATTCAAAATAAACGAAAATTTCGTACAATATTTCGTAAAATAAAGCTTAACAATTAAAAATCATTGTTCCATATGGCAATTGCCGAAATTTCAATGCCAGATGTGGTGTGGTAAAGTAGATGTTTGTGGATACACAATGCTCGTTTTCATTATTGTTTTGCATATCTATTCATACGACACATGAACACTAACATGGTATTCGTGTGTCGTATGAATAGATATATTCGCAGGAAATGAAAATGGAATTAATTGTGGCCGCAAAAAAATAAAAACGAGCATTTTATATCCACAAAAATCTATGTAATCATACCACATCTAGCGTTGAAATTTTGGCTATTGCTATAAGGAACACTGATTATTAAGGTGTTAACTTTATTTTTCGAAATACTTAAAGAAATTTTCGTAGATTTTTTGCGTTATAGAGACTTTAAAGTGATATTATAGGCATTTGTCAATGTTGAATTGAGCTGAAAATAATTAACAGGTCAAACGAGTTAGTTAAAATATGGGTACTGACCAATTATCTGCAACCCATCTTGCTAAAAATATATTTTATATTCGATATCTTACGTGACTCACCCAGTTCACTAAGCCGAAATGATCCGTAAAACAAAATTGTGTCTTTGTGTCGTATGGACGAATCTGCACTAAAACTAAATATAGGTTCACATCGTACATGCATGATCAGTTGTCAAACGAAAGTACGGTTGATATTCAAATGCATTATTTTTCTCTTTCCGGGATATTGTTTCAGTATGTTGATGCTGCATTACCAAATATAAGTGTATATTTAGTGAAAACACCAAAAATAAACAACGGTTGCGATAGACACCTATAAACTTTTAGATGCCCATAATATCACTTTAACAAACGTGTAAACAGCGGCCATATACTTGCTGTTACCTTCTCTCCATGTATATATATATATGGTTTCCGCGATATTTATTTTAAAGCATATTCGAAAAATCACTCTGGTTGCAATTGAATTACTAGTAATTAACCCATTTATGCTTAGGGGACTTTCCCATTCTTCTAAATTGGATCAATTTATTTCCAGAATTAGGGATGTCTAGTATGTTTATTTCTTTATTTAGAATATTTCTTACAGAAATTCCTTGAAGCAAACAGCGCAGACCCTGATGAGACGCCGCATCATGCGCGTCTCATCTGGGTCTACGCTGTTTGCCAAGGATTTTTTTTCTAGACGCTAGGCATAATTGGGTTAACATCTCAACAGGTGACATATAATTGCTGTTACCTTCTTGCTACAATGTATGAGTATATGGTTTCCACGATATTTATTTGTATGCCTATAATTGCTTATTGTTTGTTTACAGAAATATTTTTCTAACGTATAAACTAGTATTAACTAATGAGCGGAAACAGATAAGAAATCGATTTTATTAATCTGATAAAAAAGAAAAATAATCATAAATTGAATAAAATAAGCATTTTTTTATATACTTACTAATGCGCAAAGCACAAACATAAAACTATTTACAACTCAGGTATGTATAATGTGACATGTCTGACATGTCTATATATTGTTTTTTGGACCGGTGGCCTTCAATTACGAAATTAATTGTCTTGTCTTGTAAAAAAATATTTTCTATGTCTAAGCACGGAATTCGCATTGTTAACTTGTTAACTCAGTCTGAGATCTGGCCAAAAATACATTTACATTATTGAGTATTTTTTCAAATATCAAACTTAAAACGGTTGAACACAAAAGAAAGACGATTCCATATTAAAAAATGTTTTACAGAAAAGAATTTTAAGGCTGTAATATTGTGTACACTTATGTATCAATTAATTTTCACTCCAGACAAATATTGGCCTCTAATGACATTTGTTTGTATAATGATCAAGAATGTTCACATACGGGATATGTGATAATTATGAGCTAAATTAAATTAACCGTCCAATGCACACCATTGAAGGGGCCTTTTCACGTTTGAGTAAATTGACAAAATTGAAAAACGTTGTTTCAGATTCGCAAATTATCGTTTTAGTTATGATATTTGTGAGGAAACAGTAATACTTAACATTTACCATGCTCTAAAATAGCTATTATATGCATATTTTGACGATTTAAAAAACCGAAAATTATAAAGCGTTGCAACGCGAAACGATTGAATAATTTGAAGAGTTCTGTCGTTGTCGTTATATTTTGTGAAACTACCAGGATTGCTTATATAAAGTATAAAATACATCTGGCATTTTATCCGGAAGGAAGGCCGAGTGGTCTAAATGGTAGACATTTACTCCAGGACTCCAGGGGTCAGTGGTTCGAGCCCTGCTGAGGGTTCCTTTTTTCGTTTTTTTTACTTTTATTCTTGACTGTTTACTGGTGATTTTTATATCCAATGTTTACATTTATCAATTTAAAGCATTTAGTGACAGACTTCAAAACATTCAAAAATCTGTGAAAAGGCCCCTTTAATGAAGGGTGAAGAAAAAAGTTAAAACCTAAATGTATTTTTCATGTTCTAGCATGGCATTTCTATTTTTCTTCAAAGTCATAATAAATATCTATTGATTCAAAACATATTAATATTATTAAGTATTAAGAATCTTGCATTAAGTTTAGCTCACAGGTAAAATATAGCTTGTTCTTCGGGTTTCATTAAATATTTAACATGGTTACGAACAAAAGGAAGCAGGTTTACACATTTTAAAATGTTGGATATTTGAATTTGTACAAGCAAGTGTGAGTTTAGTGTTGATACATAGAAAGGGGCTAATTATTCGGACGATACAGTTCCTTTATGTAGTAATACTGTTAATAAATATGATCTTTAATCGTATGTATTCAACTTAAATTTAATAATATTTTCTTATCTAATTGAAATAGTCATTAACATAATATTAATAAAGTCACTTACAAAGGTATACACTTTTATTGTACAAAATTAAAATACTTTAGTATGTGCAATTACATTACGCAAATAAACAAACATGAAAAATCTTACCATATTAAGAATTTAACATAACGCCTCAGAGACGATTGCATTTTCAAAAGTAGTCACCACAGATATCTATTATTAAATAATGTCTCCGTTTGTTGAGCGGAATGTTATTTATATTCGCCGACCAAAGTACTTCAATCCACACTAGTCAGCTAAAAGCAAACACACAAGGTATCACTGAATCCCTCGCGTAGTCTTAACTGTTATTTACATATCGGTATACCGTATATCAAGACTTGACTTTGCTTGTTTGCGCTCCAAGAGTCGATAGAATACTATTTGCAACTTATAACGCACCGAAAGGTCGCACCATTGCTTGTAAATTTTTTTACAAAATCCAATAAGCATATGTCACTCATGAATCATTTATAAGTCCACATAATATTGTAATAATTAACGCAAATACAAAGCCCCGGTTAGTGTAATAAGACTTTAATCTACATATTGATTGAACACAATTTAATTTTGCAGAACCATGTACAATTTTGGATTAGTCGACATTTGCGACAACAGCTTAGTTGCGCCACATTGTGTTGCTTTGTAATTGTTTGATTTTCGTTTTGTCCGCTGTTGGCAACATTTAAAGTCGGATTAATCCAGTTCTTTGTCAAACTGTGATCCGAACAAATAAAGCAAAGTTTGACAAAACAAATTTAAAGTATGTTTTTTTTATTTCCCTCATGCTTATAAAAGAAGTCTTTTGTAAACATGTAGAAACCAGTATTCCCCCCCACCTTTTCATACATATTAAATTCTTATAATGTAGAAAAGTGTCTTATGGTTATACATTAATACGATAACCTGTCTATGCTTGTCTATTATCGATCTTCTGCAAACTTATTATTTTCTTTCTTCGGTTTAGGTTACAATTACGTTTGAACCAATGACGTATGCTGATACGTAACGTAGTGTTTATTGACGTATGCACGTGTAGCGTTATTGCAGATCATTGTCAAAATATTGCGGAAAATGAGCTTTCGTTAATATAGAATAAGTAAATGGTTTAGGTTTATTTGATCGCTAAATAGCGATACATATTTTTTGCAAAATGCAATGATATTTTAAATACAGATACGTATTGTGATGAAGTTCGGGTACACACATATATATTGTCCCATCAATTCTGATTTTTTAACTTCAAGTACTGGAAAGTCATTCATGGCCAGCAAATAATGCCTGAAGATGACATAAACATAATAAATAGAGTAGGTAATGTGAAAAATTTGAAAAATCTATGAAGAAACAGAATAAGATATTATAATGTTTCGTTTTAACATTGCAAAATAGATAAATTTAAATATTTTGATCACAGCCAAATTGTTTTAAGTATTTTTATCCTAAACTGACCTATGAAATATATTTTATAATTTTGTCGTTCGCGGGAAATATATTTTATAGTAAACAACATACCGCCACGTTTTCTTTGAGATTTTTGGCATGTTTTGGCCCCACTTATATTAATAAATTTAAACATTTGACATACAAATCTACAGTAAAAAAAACCAAGAATACAATTTAAAAAAAAAGGAAAAATAAGTAACCCTCAACAGGGCTCGAACCACTGACCCCTGGAGTCCTGGAGTAAAAGTCTCCCGCCTAGACCACCCGACCATCCGTAGAGCGGATGTATTTTTACCTACATAAGCAATCGTCCTAGTTTCCCAAAATATAACTACAACAACAGAACTTTCCAAATTATGCAATCGTTTTGCGTCGCACGACGCTTTATAATTTTTTACGTTTTCAAATCGTCAAAAGATGCATATAATGGATATTTAAGAGCATGGTAAATGGTCAGTATTTCTATTTCCTCACAAATATCATAACAAAAACGAAAATTTGCGAATCTGAAACAACTTTTTTTTAAATTTTGTCAATTTGCCAATCTGTTGGACGGCCCCTTTAAAACTTGAACATTCTAAACAAGATGTCACGTAGTCGTTTGATTACACGTCATGCGCGAATTGCATTTTGCTGCATTTTGTTACGTGGCGAATATGGCAAGTCCGGCCCGTTCAATTCATCCGTATAATAACGTGGGATGAAATATCAAACAACAAAGCAATCGATGAAATCCAGTCCGATTTAATATCTGTTTCAATTTATTTATATATAATTTATTTCTCCAAATATATAAATACTGTCTCAGTCACATTTAAATTGAAATGTTCATTTGCATACAACAAAATTAGCTTCTATTCAATTCTTGATTGGCCAATAGTATTCGTCTCCGAACGTGCTAATTGTTGTTTGACTGAATCACTAATTTACCAATCAAACTACTTGGTCGGAAATAGCCCAAGTTACCAAGTCCGTTCGATCTTTGTCGACCGGATGTTTTTGATATTTAATTATAAGTACCCGGTAATACATCTGAGGCGAGGCGGTTGGTAGTTTAATAGCCCATCATCTTGACATCTTTTATGTATATATGCCTTTAGGTAAGCCTAACTGCGTATTAATTTTAACCCATTCTTATGAAATATTTTGATCATAATTCTATAATATAACTATAAATATATTCTTTAAAATTAAACATATATAACTAATTTCCAAAAATTAAGTATTGTATTTAAACTAATTTAAAAAAAGAAAGATTTATTAATAATTTCCAATTTATATAATATTAATAACTAATAATATTCATCACGTTGCGTTATGGTAAAAGATGTATTTATCATTTAAATTTATTTAATTATTTTATTTAATTTTAATATTCAATTATATTCATTACGTTACAAAGAAATGGACGAGGCTTCAATTGCCGATCCTAGCTTGGAACTTTGGGTTTGCGCGCCGCTCTTTACTGATCTCCCCAATGCCATTTTGATTCTGGGTTTCGGAGCGTCGTGGCGGTAGTTCGGTTGCAGGACCTCGGATGGGTTTATCCACTGTAAATGAAGTATCATCAACATGGAATTAACCGTACTTCATGTCGGTCCTTTACCAGGTATGGGATGAGAATTATCTTCGCACGAATCGCCTATGGAAATCGGCCACTTGCGCGTTTGTTAGAGGCAAGAGGATTGACCAATCTTTCTGATCGTTATTTTGTCCTGAAAGTAGTTGTATTTGGCTACTATTGGGCAGCAAAAACCTCTTTCGTATCTGCATATACGATTCGGTCTGTCAATTCGGGATAAAAAAAATCATTTTTGCAAAAAGAAAGCGGCTTATCGACGCTGTTCTAATTTTATCGGTCTTAAAGTGAGAATTCTTCTTCAAAGTTAAAGAATATTTGTACCGAAATGAACGTGCCTTGATTTCTGATAGTTCGTTAAGCATTTACGAGTTATTCGATGCCAAGTCCAGCATTTCAGTTTTAAGATTGGTCATCTGGTCTAAAGACGTGAGAACCAATGCACATTCACATAGAAACTGACACTTGTCTTAAGACGGATGTGCTGGGACGTGTCTGAACGTCAAGAACGCCGAAAGTTGCGCCATATACCCCCGTTACACCGGAAAGGCAACATCATTACAAAAAAAAAAAATCGTAAAAAAATGGTTCATATGCGCCCGACGACTCTTCAGCGATCGTACTTTATTCCACTACATCCACGGGATCCTTATTACAATCACGTTCGTGGCCGTAATGCAGTAGCAGTTAAAACACTCATGTCGCAGCAGAGTCGAAGAACACACACCAATGAATGAACACAGTGACGTCGCCGCGTGAACGCCAAGACAGTAGATATGTAATGCAACGACGCTTTCCTGTAAGGAAAAATATGTCAAGCACGTGACCCTCGATGATTAACGGTATTTTGATTTATTTCAAGATAAAAAAACATAAATGAAGTTCTTACAATGAATATCGGCGTTTTACAAAAAAAAAACAACAACGGATTTTAGCCGAACTCAATACGCAAGTCTAGTTTACCGGGGTAGTGGAGCTAATTTGATATAGCACCATATACCCGTATATGGAATTTTCAACCACCGCACATGGATTGTTACAATTGTAAAACAAAACAAAAACGCAAACATAATGTAGTATGTTAAACATTATTTTTTTAATAAGTTTGATTTAACAAAGAAATAACCGTCGGTTTAAAGAGAGAGTGTATGCAATGATAAAAAAAAAACGGTGAACAAGGGTTTTTAAAGGTTTATGCGTTCACAACTACGTCTGATTCGATAATGGTTGTTGGCACTTGCTGTATGTTTTATTGGTAAACTGCTACGATCGACAAAGCTTTTCAAAGAAAAGTCCGTTAACTGGCTGCCATTATATGACTGAATTACTATTAACAATTGCATAAAAAGTCGCTTTTACATGGAATTGGATCTATTATGTGTGTAGCCTTTTTTATATTAAATACCGGAAATATTAACATGTTTCAATTTAATGCGTTTCCCAGTAACATCGTGTGATGTATCTTTGAATCGGTTTATTCGTGCTTCGTTGCACAATAACGTTTGACAATTTTGAAACAAATCAGGAACCGTATTCATGTATTATTTGAAAGAAACTTACGAACGCAGCTTTTATGCTCCCCCTTAATGTAAACTTAAATCCACGTGTTTGCTAATAATGTTTTTTTAAAATTCATTTGAACAGGATCGTCTAATATTATTACCCGGTAAATATATTGTTATAAAGGATGCATGTGTCGGCTCGAATTTTCAAAACATTCGCTCTGAATATTTTGTTTCAACAATTTTTTAGGAATTCCTTGACCAATGCAAGTTTATGTGCAATTGGACAATAAATTGATTTAAGTATGATTTATTTTATGAATGAAACGCGACAACATAACCTGATTCGGGTTATATAATTAATATGATGTATAAAATATAAGATGTTCGCCTTTACCTAGAAGAACTTTAAGCTGTTCGTATATACTCATAAAAGCTCAAAGAATGTAAGAAGAACTGAACGCGGATATGGCTGTCAATAAAGACTGAGTTCTCCGTAATGGTATCGTGTTGTTACAATGTATTAGATTGATTGAACTCGATATAATAGACATACGTGAGACATTTTTACATGAGATATGAACGTTGAGCTATACGTATGTTCTCATAAAAGGTCAAATCATTGAGGAAGAGCTAACTACAGACCAGTCTGATCTTGAGCTACTCTGTCATCTATAGAATCACGCTGGACCTCGTGGTGGTATGAGCGGACATGACAGCTAATGACCAGGCTGCGCTTAATGCGCTGGCTGTTCCGGAGCTACGCTTCCCGCATATGGCATAAGACTCGTTTTCGCATGTCGCGGCTCGTATGTGAACTGTCAATAACAACCGTATTTCTGATAACATTCATATCCATACAGGCATAAATATCATAGAACAGTGGAGATCAAGTCTAGTAAAATCAACCACTTATACAAAGAACTTTTTTCGCCCAATAACAATGCAAACACAGTTACGAGTTACATTACGAAAAAATACAATGCAAGAAACAAATTTAAAGAATAGCCAATGTTTGGAATTTATTAGAAGTTTTATACCACATTGATTTAAAAACAATAACATTTAAAAACAACAACAAAGGTTTTTATTAAAAAAAACACAAACACAGAAATGCTAATAGGTAAAACTAATTAAGTCCACATTACACAAGTTGTTAACAAACATATGTTCTTGTAATATCACTTTCAACATGTATCCAGTGGTCCATTGTCATTTTTATATCACATTATATAAGGACTTTCAATCTGCATTCAATATGGAATGTTATCTTCTCGGTTTTTGCGGCCATGTTGCAGACCCCATTTGAAATTCCCTGATCATCTGAGTAAAAGGTATTTCATTGAGATGCATGAGCTCACAGTCGTCTCTTGTGACTTCGAATTCTTTATTTAATGTGCTTTCCTTTACAACTAGAGCATTTTGAGTCAATGCACCGAAGGGACAAAATCTTTCCACTTTTAAACGAATCTCTTTGAAATACCGCACATCATCGTTAAATGAAACGCCTTCCATTTCCACGAGTTTATTAAACTTAAATTCAAAAAATTCGTATAACAGATAATCGAATGTCGCAAAACGTCTGTGAAGAGATGCATGTGCCTCAGTTAAAGGTGGAAAGCGATCCACTTTACGACCGCTTCGAACGTTCTTCATTGAGTAGAGTATTTCCTTCAAACCCCAGTTGAGCTTCCGCTTCATTAGAACTAAGCCTTCATCCATCTTTGACGCCAGTATGACTAAAGCAAATTGCTTATCCAAAACGTTTATAATGTAATCGAAGAAAGCGTTAAAGTTGCGTTTTTCAATAATTTCCGGGGGGACACCATATTCTAGAGATTGTCGATTGTTTAGGAAAGAAAAACGTGTGTATCTAGTATCATACATTAACGGGTTCTTCAAGAACTCCATAACTGGGTCGCCCGATATGGCTTCAAGTCGTATTATTGCCTTGGGTTGGAAATAGTTAAGAACGGATTTGAAATGGCTGAATGGCTCACGTATGGTACCAATATACACTGATGTTCTTGGCAAAACGGTGGCCCATTGCTGGTGTCCGAACATGACATGATGGCACAATATGTCAAAGTGAGTGCCTGGTAAAGGCGGAATGGTGTTGAAGGGGGTGACGGACTCGTTCAAGCTGATTATATTAGGATAACCAAACCGATTGAATTCTGGTGGCAACACAAACAACAGCGTTCGACTCCAACCAAACCGAAGGAATATGGACTGCACCGTAGTACTGGCTGCTTTGTGAACTTTAAGGAACCCTACGTGGGTTACGGGGCCCGTCCAGTTAGCCAGGGCTTGGTTGATTGGAGCCATTTTGCTACGTGAAATATTTCGCATTGTTTGCAAGAACTCGTCGCTTGGCATAGGGAGTCGACTTTCTGATCGGCCATACTTGAGATTTCCTGCGAATCGACCGGTCGTCATACGGATGCGGTTGCCATGGGTGTTGATGAAATCTCGCAGCGATATGGTCATAAATAGAATGCCTACACCCAGACAGAAACTGAAGACATAACAGAAGAATAGGTATGAAACGAGTTCAAATTGCAAAATGTATATAGTTTCAAAACACAAGTTTATAAAGTTGAATTTAACACATTTATTACACGAATTTGAAATAAAGTTGTTTTTGTGTGCATGATAAAGTTCTACACTTCCACTTGTCACAAAGTACATACCAAACCATAATCTTTGATTTTTTCCTGATTATGCACAATTTCTTTGTCATCTCAGTACTTTGATACCTGAAAAAACAAAAACATATGCATCTTGATTTTATGATTAAGTAATAGAACCTGTGAAGTCTTTACAAAATGCCTCATGATTTTAAATATAATTATCGGAAACATGATTTCGTTGTCAACACGTTGAACATTTTTAAACGCAAGAATTTCCTTAAACATGATAGAATAACAGCAAGAACTGTACTTTATTAAACAACTAATCCTTACATTTAACAATTCGGCTCGAGAAAGAACCGAACCGATGCTCTCAATAATAGTAATAATAATAATAATAATAATAATAATAATAATAATAATAATAATAATAATAATAATAATAATAACTAGAAATGGCGCGGCAGAGGCCGACGCGTATCCCCACGCCGAATGTTTGACCTTGGTGTGCCCCAGGGTTGGTAATGGGGCCATGCATAGCTGAGATTGACCGTATTGTCATAAGAGAAGTTCATCATCAATTAGAAGTGAATTGGTGTAGAAATGAAGAAGTTATAGTAAAAGGCAATTTTGGGTGGGTGTGACATATGTGGGCAGGGCGCCCCAGGGTTGGTAATTGTGCCATGCATAGTTGAGATTGACCATATTGTCATAAGAGAAGTTCAGTATCAATTTGAAGTGAATCGGTGTAGAAAAGAAGAAATTATAGTAAAAGGCAATTTTGGGTGGGTGTGACATATGTGGGCGGGGCCCCAGGGTTGGTAATGGGGCCATGCATAGTTGAGATTGACCGTATTGTCATAAGAGAGGTTCAGTATCAATTTGAAGTGAATCGGTGTAGAAATGAAGAAATTATAGTAAAAGGCAATTTTGGGTGGGTGTGGTCTATGTGGGCGGGGCGCCCCAGGGTTGGTAATGGGGCCATGCATAGTTGAGATTGACTGTATTGTCATAAGAGAAGTTCAATATCAATTTGAAGTGAATCGGTGTAGAAATGAAGAAATTATAGTAAAGGCAATTTTGGGTGGGTGTGGTCTATGTGGGCGGGGCCCCAGGGTTGGTTATGGGGCCATGCATAGTTGAGATTGACCCTAATGTCATAAGAGAAGTTCAGTATCAATTTGAAGTGAATCCATGTAGAAATGAAAAAAATTATAGTAAATGGAATTTTTTGGTGGGTGTGGCCTATGTGGGCGGGCGCCCCAGGGTTGGGATTCGGGCCATGCATAGTTGAGATTGACCCTAATGTCATAGCAAAAGTTCAGTATCAATTTGAAGTGAATCCGTGTAGAAATGAAAAAATTATAGTAAATGGAAATTTTTGGTGGGTGTGGCCTATGTGGGCGGGGCGCCCCAGGGTTGGGAATGGGGCCATGCATGGTTGAGATTGACCGTTTTGTCATAAGAGAGGTCCAGTATCAATTTGAAGTGAATCGGTGTAGAAATAAAGAAGTAAATGTAAAATAACCTAAAAAAATGAGTGATTATTTCTGACGCGGCCCCACCCCAACCGCTATAACTTTTGACCCAGGGGTCAGATCAAAATTCCAAATAGTGCAGGGTCGCACATATGCTCATAGCTACCATGTGTGTAAGTTTCAAGGTTCTAGTGCTTTTAGTGTAGGAGGAGATAGTGGCCAGGACGGACGGACAGACAGACGGACGGACGGCGGAGATAACCACAATATCCCTACCTTTTTTTCAAAAAGCGTGGGGATAATAATAATAATAATAAGGATAATTTACAGATTGTTTAATTCAGACTGGAATTGTATATCATATTTCCATACCAGAGTAACAAAATGTCCTTTTCATCATGACATTGCTATTTTCTAT
This sequence comes from Dreissena polymorpha, assembly GCF_020536995.1. Taxonomy (NCBI): domain Eukaryota; kingdom Metazoa; phylum Mollusca; class Bivalvia; order Myida; family Dreissenidae; genus Dreissena; species Dreissena polymorpha. The sequence continues at coordinate 120,489,134 of NC_068356.1, read as the reverse complement.
CGATCTTAAATAGTAGTATGTGTTTGTTACCAATTAGATAAGGTTGTTAATATATAGAGGGGTACATTTTTGGAGAGATTTGCACATAAGATTGCATGTCAGGGCTTTTTTTCATTCTGTGACAATAGCCGTTTTAAACAATTTTGGAAAATTCGCGACTAAATTTTTTCACTATTTCAAGAATTTCGCGACTCAAATTTTCACAATTATAGAAAGTTCGCGACTCATTTTTTTTTCACAATTTCAAATAGTTCGGGACTCATTTTTTCACAAAATGGGGGAACAAGGCCGCTTCACAAAAACAGGGAAAAAGCCCTGCATGTGATATATTTACACGTATTTTCAAAGAGGAAAGCCATGGTAGCCATTTTGATAAATGGCATGTATTTATATTTATGTCCTCTATTTTTTTTCTACACATAAATTAACTCCACATTTCTTGGTTGTAAGCCTATTGTGATGCAAGTGGTTTATTTGAATTTATTGCCGTGTCATTTATCTGACCCCAGATATGTGTAAGTGTTTAGTCAAATTGATTTCTAGTCTTTATTGTATTGCACATATACGAATCTGATTTTAAAATTAAGAGTAGGTCATTGACATATTAAACACAGTAGAGGTCATAACATAGATTCCTGGTGAAAGCCGGATGCAGCAAAGCATGCGTCATCCATTTTTCCATCTTCGTAAATTAGTTGATTACAAAATTCGTTACATATGTTGCAAAAACCTTCATTGAAGAAATTGAACGAATTTTGATTCATATTAAGGTGAACTTCAATAGTATGTCTGATTAACTGTAAATACGTCATGCGTTTTTTTTCCAACAGACTTCTGAATTACAACGGAAACAGAAATATTGATTTCGTTTTAATAGTGTCTTTTATTAGCTTGAGTGTTCGAAAGGAAGTTCATAACAGCAATTATTTTTTTTTCAATTATCAGCGTTTCGTTAAGTGCTCGAATGTGATGTCAACTGATCTCAACTGAACAGAGCCTTTTGAAGAAGCATGATCTATTGGGTCTTCTATGCATCTTATGGTCGATATATAACATGAAGCTTAGAGTGAGGAACAATCGATGGTTACAAAAGCGCAAAACGATTTTTAAGTATTCCTAGTATGCATTCAATGACAATCTATTTATAATATATCAACATGCATTGTTAGATTATAAATAACAAGAAACCCTACAAATCTTTTTTTCAACCCTAGGGGTTATTCATTTAACTTTTTATCATAAGCTAAACAATAGCAAGACATATCTTGTATGAATCACAGAGCCATGTCTTCCATCTTAAGAAGTCCGTGGAACGTTCGTGCGGCGACCGTCTTTACACTGAAGCTGCACGACCTTTACACTGAACGTAACTCTGCACGGTTTCCGAGATAATCTTGCGGATAAGCAGCAGAGTCGCCTTGAAATTCGAAGCTTTGAGTTTAAATCCTAATATTAGAGCGCTCTTTATACACATAAGCTCTTACTCGCCAGCGTAGGTCCAGACAAGAATCGCACTATAATCGCGTACTTAGTGAACACAGACGTCGTAAAATAAAAAAAAATACAGCGTACAGAGACCAGGAAAATGTAAACTAGTAATATACCAACGCCAAACATGTGCGATGCCCATGTATTTTATCCGCAAAAGTGTAAGCAATCACAAAACATACGGGAACTCTACATCTATGCTACTTATTGTGCATGCAGCAGCCATGCACGCTACATTTGTATAAAACATACAGGAGCCACAATAGCATGTAAGCCACGCTCTGTGAAAAGGAAGTTTAATGCATGTACGTAAAGTGTAGTCCCAGACTAGCCTGTGGAATTTCCACCTAAATTGGATTTTTACTAAGAATAGAAACACATCATTACAGTTGAAAGTGTCGTGCCTGATTAGCCTGTGCTGAATACACAGGCTAATCTGGGACTTCACTTTGCGCTCATGCATTACGCCTTTTCACAAAGCACGGCCCATATCACTGTCGCCGGTGTGGAATTAATTGTGAAAGCATATCATATCTAGACTTAAAACATTCATTGTTCTGGCGTTAGGTACATGACTGCTCATATACAAAAAGAAAACTTTGATCATGGTCATTCATAATCGGTTCAAGACCAATGATAAGGGTCATTGTGTTTTTGTCAGAAATATATGACTTCCGGTTTGTTTTCATGCTTGTCGTGCAAAGTTAACGCTACACTGGCCAATAAGTGTATCGCATAATGACCGGATTGTGTTACTTATTTAATGTGGCGACATGGTGATTTTACATAACTAACGTACTAGGATCAAAGTATGCTACAACGTTTTCGTACTATATTTCTTTCATTGATGTGTTGTTGAATAAGTCATGTACGTAGGTTTTTGCAAATAGTGGTGTCAAAAACAGAAGCTTCACATGCAACGAAGTGCGTGTGCATACATTATAACTCAATTTCAATGTCCTGCACCTTACTTTTCTTCGTTAACATATTTGTGTTAATATCTTATGCATTGAATTCAATTGCATAGAAGAACCGATACCCTTTAAAATATTCGACACCAATTCTTTATTATATATTTATTTAACGTGTGTTACCATTATGAAGAAGATCATACCATATTCAACAGTTAACTACGATAAAGAAATTTACAAATACTCGTAACAGAGTCAGGAGATAATCTTTGAGATCCTTACGAGAAAACATTATGCTTATACAATTGAGTGTGATTCCTCTACAGTCGATGATAGAAGAAACCGTGAGGTACACTTAAAATAGTATTAAAGAATCGCGAGGGGACTGATGTACTAGTACGCATTTGTCGAAGACACGGATGCACGGGCGGTGTGCTGGAATAAAAGAAAGTGTGGAAGATGTTTTGCGCCCCCAATTACGCCACTTCCATTCATTAAAATCTGCATCGTTTTTTTGCAAACTCCCAACCTCCGCGCAGAGATTTGACTGGAGACAGCGTAGCTGGATCAAATCCCTGCCTTCATAACCAACCACGTGATGAGAGACTAGCTACATGTACGTTGTACAATAATTTTACCGATGTTATTTTTATTCTATTTTAGTTTCGTTAATTTATTGTATTATTATGACCTAAATTTATACGTTATTTTCAAAATATAGAGACAAACTACTTTTCATAATATGATACTAAAACACAAAATTAAATCTTACAAAATTTGGTAGGGTCTTCTTGTGCTGGCAGAGATCGTTCGTGAAAGCAAGAAACGAAAACTCTGCGTGGAGATTGGCAAACTCCACGCAGCGGTTATCTCGCCACGGTTTCTGGCGATTTGATTTGATATTGAGCTATGCTTGGCAACATACAAATATGCGCGAAGGTCTGATATGTCTTAAAAATTACTTTAATTCGGTCCAGTGGCATTTCAATTGGTATAAAAAAACAACGCGAAATTATAGGTTAATGTGTGACAATATATAATAACGCGATATACCAAATAAAAAAGCGAGTTCTCCTTTACTGCTCACGTTTTCTGCTGCTTGAACCACCCCGATTAAATTGTAACCTTGGAATTTGACGCAAATAGACTTGTGCATAAAATTCTACTTACACATGGTATTGTTGTTTGTTTGTTTTTTGCAAGTTACTCATGAGTGTACCGTTGTAAAGTTTTAAATCCTCTGATTAAAAAAGACACTGTACTTAACTGATAATTATGTCGTGCGGCCAGTGTGTATTATCTTTAGAGATCGCAATTTGAGGTAATAATTATGACAGCTCTAAGATGTTCTTCCGGAGAATAACATAGCGGTCTCGAAGCGGTCTTTTAATGATATTATATTTCCTTAAATACTGGTTATTATTTCATTATAGACACCCTTTATAAATTATCACCTTATGTAGACGCTATTTTGGTAATTAATCTTTTTCAATTTCCATCGATGCAGAACTTTAGAGACGCTTCAATATTTGACCGATTTCGTCTGATAATTATCAATAAACACACCGATATTGTGAACATTTTTCTTTTTTCAGGAGATTCATATCGCCGGTTAAAATAGCATGAAAACGTTCCCCTTTAATCTATTGAAAATGTAAACTTGTCATTTTGCCTAATTTTCTATTCAACTATTTTAGAGTAGCAAACCTCATGAAGTTGTTTTGAATTTCTTAATGACTGAAGTCCCATGTTACTGTAGTCTGATACATTGCCTATGCTACATGAAATAATAGACCATTAAGGATTAAGATCGTATATACTCGTGTTAACTGATTTATATCCAGACCAAACATGAAACATAACTGCGGTAGTGAAATACAATATCAAAAAATGAAAAAGAAATTAAACTTAAAACCAAATCTGGAATGTTTTAATTAAATATGGTGACAGTGTTTTCTAAAGGTGTTCGCAATTGTATAATCACTACTGTTGCGTTCGGGTTATGTTTATATTTTAATGATTTATCTGCTATGTGGGAAAATGAAATTATTAATGAACTTTAAGTTCCATAAAGATTTTGAAACCTATGTCTACACTGAAATATTATGACATGAACAACTTACGAAATGAAAAATAATAAATGTGCGTTAAGTATCGACCCAGATTAGACCATGCACTGGCACAAGCTAATAATTAATGACACTGTATGATTTTATGGAATTTTTAGTTTGAAGGAAATCTCATCTAAACCGAAATCAAGTCTAAACAGGACAGTGTCTTTCCGGATAAACCTTTGCGGACCGGGACGATATTTCACGCACTTGCATTTAACCCGGGTTCTCCAGAGCCTGTCAAACGCATGTTCTTTAAAGCCTTTACGCACATGCACTAAAGGGGCCTTTTCACAGTTTTTGGCATGTATTGAAACTTGTCATTAAATGCTTTATATTGATAAATGTTAAAATGGGATCTAAAATACTCCAGTAAAAAAAATCAAGAATACAATAAAAAGAAAGAAAAAAGTAACCCTCAACAGGGCTCGAACCGCTAACCCCTGGCACGCTGGAGTAAAAGTCTATCACATAGACCACTCGGTCATCCGTGCTCATACATTGAAGGATGTATTTATACTTTATATAAGTAATCCTCGTAGTTTCACAAAATATAACGACAACGACAGAGCTCTCCAAATTATTCAATCGTTTCGCGTTGCAACGCTTTATAAATTTCAGTTTTTTTAGATCGTCACAAGATGCACATAATGGCTGTTTTAGAGCATGGTTAATGTTCAGTATTACTATTTCCTCACAAATATCATAACTGATTCGAAAATTTGCGAATCTGAAACAACTTTTCTAAATTTTGTCAATTTATCAAAACGTGAAAAGGTCCGTTGAAGGACGGTTTTACCGGTGCGCGGCTCAAATAGTAGTAAATCAATATTGAAGTCCATCAAAAAGAGAACAGAAAGTTGAAACTTAAGCCTGCTGTGCCCTTTGCCTTTTGTTTAAAGTCAATTGTTTTATTATCGATAAAACTTCAAATGACAATACTTATTTTGGCAACACGTCATCTTGTATCCACCTGTAACGTTTATTTTCAGTATTGATTGGATCTTGTTATAAGGTATATGTCTATGCTCAAATAGTTGAACAAATAATATTGTCTTGCGTCGTCTCATGAACTGAACAAAATTCGTGTGCAGTTATGTCTAAATACCTTAAGAGAAATAACTAGTACTAGACGGAAGCGAAACGTTTTTGTTCATTTTGACGTACCGTAAACATTTTATCTGATAATAATTATATTTATAGTTCACAGCATGAAATCTCAAATAATGCATTTGCATAAACTTACTGGAATAAACATCCTGTAATAATTAATTATTTTTACTAGTGAAAAGATCAAATCTGCATTGTTTCCATTGAATTTTATATTCCGCGTGTGCCGTTTAATCATGTTATTATTTAAAATATTTGTCGAACATTTTCGTCACTGCTGTTATGACATCATTTCATGTGTATTTGCTTTTTGATGTCAATGTACAATTTGTGTGTGTAACATTATGTAAATGTAGTCAACGTGTTCAAACAAACTTTGCGCCTTGCTGAATAAAGCTGAATAAAGTTACTATATCATGGACTTCTATGAATTATCATAATATGTTAATGACATCCTAAATTTACACTTATACTGCTGTCAATAACGAATACCTTACTTAATTTCATAACATGATTTTTCAGCATATTTCAATGTGCATTTCATTTTATTGTTTCAATATCAAACATACCCAGTAAAAGTAATGATTAAATCGATTGGAAATTACTAACACAAATCGAATCAAATTATAGCCTACTTACCAGTAAATTATCCGTGGTTCTCTTAGTTAATAAAAGTCTGTCCAAAAACAACCCAACCATGAAGTTCTTATTTCATATTTCATGTTAACGAACATCTAACACACCTAATGTTAGCCCCAACGTTATGAAGACAATTCTTCATTTTTATTTAGTGCGAATGAAAACACGGTGTTAAAGCGGTTGAATAGTCTCTCCGCTATTTACTAGTATAACCCAAAATACCGGTACATCCTCTTTGTTACGGTACCCGTCAAGCTCCGTTTAAGCTGGATGTTTTAATGAACGGAGGACACAAACAAGATATGAAAAGAAATGTTAGTGAGTAAGTTCTTTGAAAATGTTCCGTGAAAACACAAGCATCATAAATCTGTAAAACCATGTGATTGTTTTGTGTACAAACGCAATAAGGACCACAAATAAAAGGCATACAGTTCACACAGTATTCGATCGCTCATTATTACATTTGAATTTTTCAGCTATATGCGTGATAGTATCTGTAACTTTCTGTTCAGTTTTTTCTCCCATTTTTCTATTGCCAGAAAAGTCTCAACTTGTGTAAAGGCTGTTTTTAATTGTACAACATTACTAAACTGAAAATAACACCGATACCCGTACCTTTACCGTTCCTTCGAAGTTTGTGGTACATGTCACCTCTCTGTTGCACATGTAACCTTTCCGTCAAGTACTAGTAGTATAAAACGCATTTTCATCAACAGGGCTAGTAAAACAATAATATTTTCATAATTATGTTCTATTAAAGAAGTAAAGAACTATTGTGGCTTTCGAACAACCAATACAAAATCAAAAACAAATATCGTTTGCGATCTGATAACTGTTGACAGATCCATAAGGAATTGGAGGCGTACAAGTATTAAGGTTTCATAACGATCCATTTATCATGAGTTAGTTGTAAGCAATGTTGCAGCGTTCTTTGTTGTCAACCCAGCTTTGGTGTTCATGAGCAAAGTGAGTTACACACTATGGTTTTTTAACACCAAAGTGCATCATTCCAGGAACGCAATTAGGTTTCAACCTGACTTGATTATTTAACAACATTGAGCGTTCGATGTTTGGGGTTTGCCATCATAATATTTAAATGGGTGGCAGTGTAAAATTATCTCCCCTCATCTCTTCTTTTTTTTTATCTAACATCGTCGCTTCCACTTCCATAATCATCCTCAGCATAATCAACAATAGCATCATCCTCAAAATTATAATCATCATCCCTGCCATCATCGCCGTCGCCATTTTATTGTCATAATCATCTTAACTAGAATTACTGGTCATCAATATGCTGCTTAACATTTTTGCCTCTTGAGTTTTGGTTATTGCATGTTAAGATTGTTAATAAAAACGTGTGTATGTTGTTTCATGATAAACTCTTAATCTGTATGACAGTGTCTTAAAAAATAATATACACGGACTAGCTATAAGAATTAGCGGCTAACAGAGAGGAAATCGGTTTCACATACGGAACGGTTACACGTGCCTAACTAGTCCGTGACTAAACGTATGAAATATTTTTGAATTGTAGGGATTGAAACATTTATATGAACGTAAAGTTGAACTACCGGTAGAGTTCCGTGTTGATTTGTAACAGAGAAGTATGCACCGTAACGGTGAGGGTGCATTTTGTGTTTAAATTTACGGAGAGCGTATTGAACCGTTTTAACACCGTGAACAATCTCGGGGTATGTATTACATGTGCGCGTGACCGAATAGGAATATGAACTTCTCCCTGGCCGCCTACGAAGCAGAATTTAAGTGAGTGTAAATTTGTGCTCGGTTAAGGCCATACAAAGACGCGTTGAATAGAACAAACAATTAACAAGTGTTCAATAAATATGCCTATAGTTGTCTTCAGTTAGCTGATTGAGTCAATATTTATATGGGATATAATTCTAACAGGGGACCAGTGTGTTTTTTAATGCTGAACACAAAAACATAGTTTATTATGTAGATTTTTTTGTAAATAATTACATAACGAAAGAACAGATAGTTCTCAGTAATGTCTTTGAAATGCTGCATTATGACTGAAATAAAGCTCGACGTCGTCAGAAAATATAAAATAAATGTAAAATATGTTGAAAATATAAAAATTAAATTTAAACGAAATCATTTACTTAGGTTTATCGTACAGACAATAGAAACATTCCAAATACATCATAAATACGTATTTAGTCGAAAATATATCGTTCAATGTACATGTACTTACTGAATTAGCATGGCGTTACATAAGCCTTTAACTATGGTCGTATCAAACACAGTTAAGCGTCAAATCATTACAAACAAATATTCATTAACTATTGGACTATATGTTCGAAACAGTCTGTTAACTCTATAGCGTAGAAAATTCTTCCAGCCCGGTCATTGTTTCTGTAAAACATTAACGATAATGCACAGAACATGTAATTTGATACGTTCCAACAAAGGTGTGTTTGTCGGTTTATAAGCCATGTGGGTAATTAAGTCAAGTCAATATTTAATTCTCGCATGAAACGTGAAACTCTAATAAAGGTTTGAAATTGACACTGAAAACATCGACAATACACCAGTTAGGAAGACAATGAAATATGAAATACATCAACATACAATACATGTTTATTGTATTTCCTATTGCGTGAACATTATATAAGTCAAAGAATGAAACATGTGGTGCGTACAATAATAACTGCGCATACACGTAATTTAATAATAGTAAACACGTGGTGCTCATGTATTTTCAGATGGGGTTTAAAGGGATCTTTTTACGTTTTGGTAAAATGACCAAAAAAAGTGTTTCAGATTCGCAAAATTTCGTTGTAGTAATGATATTTGTGAGGAAACTGTAATACTGAACATTTACCATGCTCTTAAATATCCATGACACTTTTCTAACGCAACACTTTTTAAAACTAGAATATCTCAGTAGTGAGTTAAGATTTTTATTTAAAATTTCACATGTGATCATTTGACTATATTATGTGCAAGAGAACGATAAAAATCATTTATCCGTGACAATTTGGCGCGTTTGTGGGGTAGATGTGGTTTCGTGGTTTGTTAATGTGTTATATGTCTAGACGAAATGTAACGTCTAGACGAAATGTAAGTTATTGTGAACTGAAAATTATTCGAAATACTATAAACTGTTATCAACACAACCAAGCTGACCGTCGTAGCATTGATTTTTTCATCAGAAAAGTGATGTCGACAAACCCATGTGTTTATTTTATTCTCACAAAGAAGAATAAATTATTTAAACGTATAATTAAAAAGTTACATACTTTTATTTATGTGTATCATACTATATTTGCCTATACGGAAATGTTGAAATCATAATCCATTAATTAATTAAACGAATAACAAGATTCATATTACGGATACGTGTACATTGTCGTTGTTATGTAACCTTTTTTTAACAACAGAATGAATATGAAAAGCCATATAAGTTTATTTACAATTTGCCAGTATAACTGGAAATCATACAAAACCCTTATTCATGGCCGTTTTCATCATATATGCAAAGCCTTCAGCTAAATATGCAACCTATGATATCGTTGATTCATTTATTCATCAACTACATATACATCGTTATCGACATATTTTTTAACGAATACTAAATGAAAATAAATGAAAATCGCTGTCAAAATATTATTTTTTATTAGCGAGAATGTCAACTTGTTATGTCGGATATAATAAAAAATAAACACGCGTGTGTATGCGTTAAATTTACAAACATTTTGAAAATTGCGACATAGCTTTAGTTAACTGCTACTCTTTTAATTTCGTGGGATAATTATTGTGTGTTCAAATTAGTATGCGTCCCTTAACAAACTGATAAAGCGAGCAAAACTTAGGAGCACATTATGGTACATTGATGGTTGAATAAATACAAAAGCTTGATGCCATGATTGTTTATGGCAAAAAGATCCAAACCTGATGATGATGTTCAGGTTTAAGACATAACTGCGTCGCTTGATAAATGCGTGAACGCTGATAAAATTGTACGGTTTTATGGGTTTAAATACTCGTCTTTGTAACGTGATACTTGCCGAACTTCGTCAGCAAAAAAGTCACCGTTGCAAACTCTAGATCTTATCATTAACATTGCAAAAAACAACAACAACAACACCACCACAGAAGATGTGCAAAGCGTTTTGGGAAAAAACATTTTAATTAAACAATATTTATACAATCGTGTTATAATCGAGTTTAATTTTGCAATCACAACTCTTAGTTTTTTGAGATGCTTTGCTAACGCTCTAATGGTGTTATTTATACGCATCAAAAGTCAACATCGTTGTTTTTAACAAAAAAACAAACAAACAAAAACAACAATAACGATCAACCGAACATATTGAAGTTCCACTTTTGGTTGACACTTTCTATGCCAAGGGAAACTAATGCACTGTTATTGCGGTAATGACAATCCGTGACAATAGCGTCCTCTAATCTCACACTTATATGAAAGCTTGAACATTCAGCAACTACGCGATAACTGATATGATAAACAAACAATATAGAGAACAAGGACTTGCTTTTCAACATGGAAAATGACGATGTTATTTTTTTATTTTCATCTTTCAAGTGGCATCACCAGTCCAATGTACCTAGTAACGGGTCTTATGTCTGAAAACTGTTCAAGGAACATGTTCTCAGATTTTCGTATTTTTGGAAAATGCTATTAAATGTGTATATGGAACTTCCTTCAGCTTTCGGCCTTTTATGGTTATTCCACAGAGCTAACCAGAGGGCCTACAAAGGCTACAGTCGGTCATTATGTCAACCAGAGCTACCGTACGTCAGGTTCTACAACTCCAGACAAGTGTATGCTTCATTTATCTAGAGTTGCTTCCCGCAACGACAGGAAATGCACTATATACATTGACCTACATAATCGACCTTAAATAAACGCTGCTTAAAAAACTTTCAATACTGCCATGTATGATAGTTGTTGACTGTTAAGTTGTTTCAAGAAATGTTCCTATAAAATAATATGTTTATTAGTTATTGTGCGTAAGTGTACCATGAACTATTTTTAATGTGGTTTGCGGCTTGCTGGTGAAATATTTTTTACGCAGTGTCACAAAGAACGGGAACCAGGCATTTTAATCGCACACTTGTGTGTTTCTACACCAGGAAGATTTACAGGAATGAGCGCAAAATAATGTGTTTTGTGAAGTTAAGATATGACATTGGATTAGAACAGCAGATTTTGGTGCATCACTATGTTAGCCATTCCATTTGCCATACATTCACTTGTAATTAAACTGATTTGTTTTTATGATGAACGAAATAACGTGAACTGCATATATTCTATTAGGGGTCTACTGTGAGTGAAGAAAAAAGTGTACTAGTGAGACTTTAGATACATTTTAAGTCAAAACCGTTCCTCGCAGTTTTAAAGTAATTTAATTTTGATTTCAAATACGGTGTTATTGTAGCAACAAATTCAAATTGAATACAAAGATATTTTCAAATTAAAATTAAAGTATCTTGTGGTGCAAATCAAAACTGTGTCTTTATTTTAATATAAAATGCTGAAGTGATCTTAAGATTAACATGATAGGTGATATTAGTAATTACGTTTGTTTTATCTTCAACATCCAAGTTGATAGCTCTATAGGATAATAAAAGGAAATACAATGAGTTCTGTGCTTAAAGGACTGGTGAGTGGTAATAAACGACGATTTCAGGAAGATGGATTTGATTTAGACCTGACTTGTATCCTTTCCTATTAGTGTTGATTCCACCATTTGTATGTTCCATGTGGTTCATATATACAACTTCTTTTTGTCCCCTACCGGTTTCACCGGAGGGGATTTATGGTTTGCGCTCTGGGACTTATGGTTTGCGCTCTGTGAGTCTGTCACACCTTTCTGGATCCTGCGATAACTTTAAAAGTTTTTCATATTTTTTCATGAAACTTAAAACATGGATAGATGGCAAAATGGACATTATGCACGTCATTTCATTTTGTTCCTACGTCAAACATTCTGGTTGCTATGACAAAAAAAATCTGACAATGGTGGAGCCGGTAGGGGACATATATTGCTTGGCTATAGTATTGTTGCTTCTAAAGCGTTCAATGATGTATTATATATTTTACGACTAATCCTGAAGAAGTCTTGTCTGTCACGTAAACCCTGAAAGACGTGTAAGTTACATGCACTAAGGCTCGATTGGTCATTGTTGGCTGGGGCACTATTAATATGTACCTCAGGTACATATAAGTATACTTACTTGTACCCCGAGAACGGTAAATATACTTAAACGTACCCGGCCAATATTAGACAGTACCCAAGTTTTATTCCCGCCCAAAAACCGATGCCGTAAAACGCGCTACCGATTACCGTTATTACGAAACAAACTTCTATTTACAAAAGAACTGCATAAATATGCTTTTTGAGTTTGAGTTTCAATAATTTAGAGGCCATTTAACAGAAAATTTACATAAATATGAACATTATTAATGGAAAAAAAAGCCGACAACGACCGATTTAGAGTTAAAATTCCCGGGTACGTTTGAGTATATTTACCGTACCGGGGTACATGTAAGTATAGCTCAATGGGCCATTGTCGACCTGAAATGGCCCACAAGTCACCCAGGGGTGACTAGAAGCCGATTCTTGTCACCCAGGGGTGACTTCAAGCCGACGCTAGGCACCCCCGATTGATATGAAGCCGATTGTAGTCACCCCGGGTGACAAGAATCGGCTTCATGTAACTCCCATAAGCATTTGGGTTATTGTCGACCAGAAATGGCCCACAAGTCACCCGAGGGTGACTAGAAGCCTATTTCTCGAAATGCGATGCGGTGCCGTTTGATAAAAAAATACACGGGTGACTAGCTTCAGCTTGAAATCACCCCAGGGTGACATGAATCGGCTTCTAGTCAACCCTGGATGACTTGTGGGCCATTTCAGGTCGACAATGACCAAATTAGCGTAAGTATACTTAAGTGCACCCGGGATACATGTAAGTAGTACCAGAGCCGACAATGTATTAAGTTGGACAACTTAAGAATATTATATTTTTTATTAAACCAAGTTAGCTCGTAATAAAATTAAGCATTTGTAGCTTAGTTTGGTTATATCATTTAATCATGCTTATCTATAGAAAGGTTATGCCCATTTTGTCATACAAGTCTTCCTCTAAAGGGCCCTTACATCTTTTTCCAAAAGGTGCATAAAACGCTGTTGTCTATGCCTGTGTGGTCAGTAGACAGGTCTATTAATTAATGTCTGATTAATGACAGAAATAAAATGACTGACAGAAATTGCAACAAAGTTCAAAGGTTAAATTTGGCCACAACACATATGTTACTGAATGTAAATTCACTATTCATCATGCTATTTTATATAAACGTCCAATGTTAAACATGTTATCAAATGTCTCCCTACCTCAAAGGTTTTTTTAAGGTCAGACTTAAGGTCAAATTAAAAATTGAGTCATACTATGTCTTGTTCAGATTGTAAGTCCGTCGATTTATAATGCAATATTTACACCAATTTGCAAAAAATGTCCTTGTGGATTTAGGTCGAGATCACACTCGAGGCCAAAGGTTAAACTTGTGTTTGAGCTTGTGAAATGATTACAATCAGAAGTGATAACCAATTGCTGAATCAAGAAATATGTAACACTATTTTACTTTAGTTTTATGAACAATCAACGTTGAACTTTGTCAAATTGGTTGGTTTGGTATCAAAAATTAGATGAGGTCATTTAGAATCCAGTTTTAACTTTGATGCATCAAATGATTAATTTCAGTTTTACCTGTATCCAGCAAGTATGTCAGTGTCAGCAGCTTTCTTTTTATGAATGTGAAATTTGCTTGTAGAAGACTCAGTTGCAGAGTTTTATCCATTGCACGTGCTCGTACCTTATCATTTTATGTTATATTTATTGAAATGTGTACATATGATTGTCAATGAGTGATCACAAGTTGGAAAATTTGCCATTGTAAATTATTAATAATATTGTTTAATTTGATCATAAACACAGATGTAAATGCGTCAAAATATTGAAATCTTGAATCCTTAATATGATTAAGATATCTACCCAAATATAATAGCCATGGGCTTTCCGGCAGAGAAGCTGGAAGGTGTCTACAGGAACAAGTTAGATGACGTCCTCAGGTACATACATGTAGTAATTGGATGGATGCTTTTAGGATCAGAACTGAACTCTCTTGTAGTCCGTCCATTTTCAACATCTCTCTTTAAGTCAAGTTGACCAGTGTAAGGGCTCTACATTTTCGCTAGTTAAAATATGCTTATCAAACACATATATGGTCCTAACTTGTTAAAAAGGAATATGCCTGTCTAAATGAACAATTTCACTCTTACTATCAGTATTGGTTAAAAACAATGACTATTTTGTTAAAGAGTATATGCAGGGCTTTTGTTCTTGATTTGGGGAAAGGGCCTGGCCCTACATTTTGGCGAAAAAATGTCGACAAAACTGAAAAGGGAGAAACAAACCTCCCATAGTCAGCTTTTTGTTTGGGGAAAATTGCATCATTTTTTTAAGAAATTCTCTTTTGGGAAGGGGTCTTTCTCTAGGGGGAAGGGGTCTTTAAAGGTCATTGCTAAATAAGGAATAAATGCCCTGATCTGGGTATTATTGGGAACTTCACTCTGCGATTTTTTTCACCCAACTGGGAAAAGTACCAGTACCAGCGCAATTGGGGAAAAAAAAGGGAAAAAACATTTTTTTAGGAAACCTTCAATCAGGATTTTTTTTGGACAGCAATTTGGATTTTTTTTAGGTTTACCCTATTGGGAAAGTGCCGTTTTCAGGTACTTTATAAAGAAGGGAAAACATTGTTGTTGTATCATAGGTGTAATGATTACATTTCAAGTATGAATCCAATCCTCTTTCACAGCAAAAGTCACATTTATAACACTCAAAGTTGTGATAATTGAATATCAAATCATTTCAAATTTCTGTATATTTTATTTCTACAACTTCTTTACTGCATTGCCCGAAACTAACTATTCTGAGTAAGGAGTTCTTTGGACTCCCTTTTTCTGAAATTAAGGAGTCCGATCATACTTCATGTAGTCCAAACATTATGACACTTTATATACCGTATGTTTTTTTTGCGGGGGGGGGGGGGGGGGGGGGGGGTAATTACACATGTTTACTAGGGCTGCAACGGGTACCCGAAATATCCGATGATATCGGATCCTACTTCAGATTCGCGGGTACGGATCCACCCCTGGAAATTTCGGTTCCGAATATTCATTTTAATAGTTGTATGTAACCTAGCGCTGTTTTCACGAGTATTGTTTTTTATTCAGACTGGTTCCATTTAATAGATAAAAGAAACGTAAATAGTTGATATTTATTGACGTGTGACAGTCAAATAACAGTTCATTCGAGATCCTTCGGCTTTTATTGTATAAGAGTGTCATTTGCGACAAAGCAAAACTAATTCGAAATCATGTAGGATTTACACATTAAAAATGCAATTCATAATGGCAATAAGTAAGTTTTCAATCCTTATTGTCTTTGAGTTGTATTAAAAACAACGGTAGTGGATCCAGTGTGTCTAGAATGTTATTCAGGTAAATTTTGCGTAATTTCGCGACCTGTCCAATTGAGTTCCTGTATCATGTAAATTGTAATGTCTTGAAAGCATCATCTACTAAGTTTAATGCTATCTTGTGATGCAAGGAACTTCAGTGCCCAGTGAGAGAATCTTCTGCACAGCAGGAGATCTCGCCACTGCTCATAGGGCTTGCCTGGACTCAGACAATGTTGAAAATAGAAATGCTAATTTTTGTGAAAACAAACATCAAACTGTATTTACAGTGAAAAGCGTATGTTTACAAACAAACTATTAAGTGAATAATTGTTAAGGTTTCGTTTTATTTTGACATTGCTACAATGTTAAACGAGAACTTTATGGGTTTTTTGTAAATAAATGTTTAATGTTTTTATTCAAATTCTACTTCCAAAACCATTGATTTCTTTAATTTAGACAGAAACTTCTAATTTTCTCTTATATGAGGGATCCGTACCCGAAAAACTGTAAGAAACCATATTTGGATTCGGATTCGGATCCGAACAAATTTTTTGGATTCGTTGCAGCCCTAATGTTTACCATAAATTGATAAATCGTCTTTCATGTTTGGTTTCAGATCGAAATTCTAAGTGGATGCTGTTCAATATCTGTTGTCATTTGCAAAATTATTTAACAAATGCCATTAATATTTAAGTTAATTATTGTAAGTTTAAAAAATATTATTTTTATAATGCATTTATATTCGGTCGTTACAGCCCATTGCGTTATACATTTTCCCCTAATTTTTAACATAAAAAACAAAGCCAACAAACTGCAACAAAGCCCCTTACATTATCGATTGCTAGTGGCACGGGGTTATTTACGCACAACTGATTCACAGTCGTTCCCGTCTTCAGTGCATTGGGACCGTAAAACGTGCATTGTGTAAACAAATACGGGTATTGCGATGATTGTTTATAGTGATTTGAAACTGTTTAGCGAAAGCTATATTTTAAGCAAAAGTATCTGAGAAAAAAAAAACAACGACCAAGATAGGGTTGATTCAGAGTTCGAGGGTTTCCACTATCACTACTTTCAAGCACTGCGACAAGAAACCAAAATAAAAAAAATATTTTGTCGATGTATTTAAGCAGAATGATAAGTGGCATATTTTTCGGATGTTCAAAAGTGCAGACATTCTGATCTCGCGGATCGAGATTTTTTATAATTCAAATATGATTTTGAAAGAGTTCAACAGACTTCCGTGTTGTTATTGTTAACCCCAGACACATTATTTGAGATAACTTATAAGGAGAAAAGAGGAACAATATTTTAAGTTATACACCAAATATCAAAATCCTGACCCTTGCGGTTTCAAAGAAGAAGATTTTTGAAGTTATCGATAATAACAACACAAGTCTTCATCAATAATTTCAGTCCCGGGCAGTGGCAAGTTTTTACCTAAGGGGGCATGATTTGAACGATTGTAGCAAAGGACTACTATAAAACTAAACATGCGGAATAACAAGCTCTCAGAAAAGAAGACTTTCAACGTTTTCACTAAGTATATATAATTAAACAAGTAACGCACGGACAATTATAACCCAAGAGGGATGATTTTAACATAATTGTTACAGGACCAGAATACAATGTTAAACAAAAACTAATTCCCTGCCCTAACGTTTTGAGAGAAAACTTTTTTAAATATGTAAGTCTTCATACATTTCTTCATCATTGGGCGTGACCAGTTTTTACCCAAGGGACTCTATTAAAAAAAGAATGGGAAGAGGACCAGAATAAAATGATACATGCCAAAAAAAAAACCCTCTTGGTCTTGCGGTTTTAAAGAAGACATTTTTAAAGTGTTTGCTCCAAACATATAAAGCAAGAAACCCTCAGGGAGGGGCCACTTTTCAACCCAGGGGATAATTTAAAAAAACTGTTTAAAACTTCGGACAAGCCGAACGATCAACAAGAATGACTTCTATATAATCCCTTCCTAAACTACTTTCACCTTAAATCGTCTTTTGGAACGGACAGAATCAAATTCGAATTCAGTTGAAATATCATGAGCACAATTGTTGTGATAGTTTCATTATGATTTGGCAAAGCATTTGATTTCCAGATTGTTCACAAAGTGGCGCTCATATTTTGCAGTAGACCTGAACCGTTTTCAAACTCAGCAGATATACCATTAAAAAAGCGTTCTGATCAAGTTATGCGAGGATTGGGCAAACATGTAACTTCTGGAAAGTTCAGAAACATTTTATTTAATTTGACAAAGCAACCTAGTCTTTGAACGCAGTTTTGTAATTTACCCAATTGTCATTTTGACCTATTTCTTACAATTGTTCGTGAATATTGGAAATAAATATATTCTCTAGAGTGTTAACAATGTACATTTTGACAACGAACAATGCAGGAACGATGATTAACAATCGGCAAAATGTAATCACAAAAGCTCACTGTAAGCAAGTTGTGCTCATTTGATCTTATATGAACTCTTGCTAGGATCATGTGTGTAAGCTATGACAGAGCACTGGGAACAGGGTTTGGAAGATTTTGTTAAAAGACTGGGGTCCTTTGCGATCAAAGTCATTTGATTACAACTCTTAAATGGATTTTTTTTGCTTACATACACTATAAAATTGACTAATTATTTTCATCATAATAATACAATAATAAGTATACAAATGCATCTTCTGACAACAAACTTGTTGACCAGACAGGGGTTTTCATAGGTAAACAGAAAAAAATACTTATTCAAGTGCATAGTACACTTGATTTATTTAATGCTTTCCGGTGGTTTATAGAGAAATATCAGTGAATTAAAACTGATAATTTCACTGTTTCAAACAGTGAAAATTATCAGTGAGAATTATCGATAATTTTCATTGTTTACTGTGAAATGACGTCATTTTTTTGACGAAATGACGTCATTATCCCAGGAAAATTCGTTAGTTAAACTCTTGAACAATGTTTATAAACTGTGAAAAATGCATTAAATAAAAAGAAAATTTGTTGGATTCGGTGGATTATCGACTTTAATTCACTCGTGATCATAGAAAACATATATTTTCACTCGTGGCTGCGCCACTCATGAAAATATTATTTTCTATGATCACTCGTGAATTAAAATCGATAATCCACCGGATCCAACAAATATCCTCTATGTTATTGTTCTTGTTTACTATATGCTTCCGACATCACTTAGTTTTGATCGAATATTTTTCACTAACAATAGACCAGCTGTCTATAATCTTCCTTTTTAAGAAGAACTCTTACAACTCTCAAACAGTGATTGAAGTGTGAGGTAATGACTTCGTATTAAAAACTTCCTTCTGCGGTATGTAGAGGGTGAATATTAAATTATTACAATTTAAATGTGACAATAAACAAATGAAACTGAAGGTTTTTATAGACAGTGATCGACAATGACTATTCTGAGTAAAATTTTCTTTGTGCAAACATTCTGATTTTGCGAAACGATTAGATAAACGAAGGGATTTTTTATAATTCACAGATGACTTTGAAGGAGTCCGACGGACTTCCTTGACACACATACGAGGAGTCCGAGTCTCATTTCCACGAGTCTCGGACTATAGGACTCCCGTTAGTGTCGAACAGTAACTGTAATTTCAGTCGATACCAAATTTTAAGTAAACTTTACACTAGTTAACTTGTTCTTTACACATGATTTACGCAGATATTGTTTTCTCCTCACAATTAAATCCTTCATTAATCCGACACACCCAAATGGTTCAATATCTAAATAATTATATTTTAATATCTTTAAGTTATCATTTATGAGGCAATACAATTCATTATTTAATTATATACATGTTATAATTCTTCAGGCAAAAAATATGTATTATAAAAGATGTAAAGACAGTTGACCTTTTTGCATATATTTTGCTTCATTATGTAGTGCAACTTTAACACAAATTACTGACATTTTTACCAGCAATTACAAATTAAGTTAAACATTTCATAATCAGAAACGTTTGCCATTAAATAAAAAAAGAAAACAAGCATTGTGCGTTGGAGGTCATAAAGTGAATTGTGTTTGTTTTCTATTCAATGTACAATCTTGACAGGATATTCCTTCTTAACATGCATACATTAGGTAACTGTGTGCTTGCATCAGGCAACAAGTACATTTTTTCTGATAATCGAACAAATGAGTGGTCTCCCTAAAAAACAACAGTACAATTAGAGGATACCCAACTGAATGGTTAGTCTCAAAATTGGCTCTAAAACATAGAAAAGTCATAATTGTACTTGCATTATTTAAAAAACATAACTGCAGATTTTTGCTATTGGGAATTGTTTGTTGGAATTGGAAAAATATGCATATTGAGAATTAGAAATGGTTCTGACCATCAGAACCTTGATAGAAGTTGATATGGGCCTGAGACGTTATGAATATGGTTTGTAAAAGATTTGTATGTTGTTTACTAACTGCAGCTTTCAGACAAACGGTATATTTTCTGCTGGATATTTTTTTGTATTAACATCGTTATAAACACGGACTAAATCTGAATAACTCATATTAGTTGTAATTTACTTTATTCACAAGATAACGTACGATTAAAATATGTATTTGGTTTGAAATAAAATACTACATGAACAGGAAATTTCAAGCCATTTTGGGAAAAGGAGTCTGGTCAAATTGGGATTTGTTTAATCGATCAAAGTGGCAAATTTGGGAATTCTTTATCAACAAAAAGTGACACAACATGTCTTTTATTGTCAAATTTGGGAAAAAAGCATATAAAATATAGTTATATATTTTGCAGGTTGTTTAAAAAATAAATTGGGATATAGAGTCTAATAATCATAAGTCATAAGACATTTTTTTCGAAACAAAAAGAAAAAGAAAATACCCTGATGAATTAAAGCTTCTATTCCTGCTTCTTATTTCTAACTGTATTCTATGTTTAATTTTAAGGTCAGACTAGTATTGAGAATTCTGGGTATGACACATGGGCTTTCATTGTGGCTTAAACAGTCAATCATTTCATATTGGTCAATGTTTTTTTATCTTGTTAACATGTAGGCACTTACTAAACTTCAAAACACGTCCTCTCATAAACATGTGTTTTATTCTTGTTGTTTTGCATGAATGTTGATATTTCTCAAAGATATTTATTCCCCATTTCATTTTCTTTTGTAAAGATCATGTGATTGTAAGTAATTGCAATGGTGCACCTGATTTCCAACTTGGAAACTAGTGCCATTGTACAGATAGCAAATATTCTCACAATGATGCTGATGATGCTTCCTATCTGACTGTTGTATCTCTGAGAGGATGCTGATTGTGGGCCTTTCTGCCCTAAAATCTCAGGGCTGATAGGGTGATTCTGAAGTACACATACAGCAATTATTATGTGAAATCCACACAGTGATATTATTATTAATTATCTTTCCATTTCAGTTAAGGAAAGGTGCAGTTAAAGTTTGTTGTCAGTTGCAACAATTTGTTGAAGTTGTAGATTTAAAGAAAGTAAATTATTAAACTGGGAATGGGATGTTCATTTATGACATGTATAATATATTAGAATGATTAAGCTTTAGGTTTGAAAACAGTTTCAGCATTTCATTTTGTTTTAACCTTTTTGAACAAAATGTTCAAAAATAGACATTATTGTATATTATTTACTTATTTAACGTGTCAAAGAAACATGATTTCGGTATAAATGTACTCTTAACAGAATTCCATAATTTGTACTATCTACATTCATCCTGTCTGATTGTCATGTTTTTATTTCCAATGATTGAATATTCAAAATTTTAATACTTTTTTTATACATGAATGACTCTTTTATGTGTTAATAACGCTTAGGGATGGTAACGATTATCCGGATATCCGGATATCCGAATACTGGTTAAGTATCCGAATTGTAAAAGAGGATCCGAATACTTGATTAAACGATATCACCCCTGTTATTGTGCACACTATGCTCCGTATCGGATATTTCGACGTTAATCTGTATACCAGACATCGTTGACAGACTGACACAAATTCGTTACCTGGTTGTTGCTCAGCGAGTGCCCCAGCCAGTTCTTGATCACCTTGATAATGGCCGAGTTGCATAATTGCTAACTTGCGCCTACGTGTTTTGTTTTATGGTCCTTACTTCCCGATCATTGGCAACAATTGCCATCTCGCCAACTGTTACTCAGATTCTTATCTAAATATCGATCGACCAATCAGCGATCGATTAATCGTGCGCGCCGGTTGCTAACATATCCGCCATTTTCTACACAAGCCGAATGCCTAGTTCTCATTTATTCAACGAGTTTTGTTTATTTTGTTCGAAAAAAAGGAAATGAAATATAAAGAAACGATGTAAATAAGGTTTATGTACATGTAGATAGATATAGAGAAACTGATTAGTACTTTATGCAGAAACAAAATCCTTTTCGAATCATACAAGATGAAATTTTGTTAAATGCACTACAAATCTGTTAACAAATTGTACAGATCTCTCCTGTTGCATTGATGAGAAATCCAATATATAATTTTCTTCATGTTGGCATGTGAGGTTTCATGTTTAGGTCTTCATGTGTGTACATAAAGAAATATATATTTTAGATGTAACCTACATACCACCATATATTTCAATGTTCTTTGTGCAACAAATTTCCATTTTTATTTGCATAATTATTATGACGTGGTGTTGAAAGTGCAAAATATTTTGTTGAATGTTTTGGCCAGGGAATAGTCATATTAAAACTAACAATACATATTTGCATCTTTTTATTTTCTTTTAATTTAAAACACTCTAGTTTCAAATGAATTGGTTTCCTGTTTAGTTACACCTCAGAAAGCAAAGATTTAAATGATGTTTATTGGAGTCACTTGGTCGGTCACTCTGCACAGGATTGATTTGTGGTAATCGACTTTCACATCCCTCAAGCGATAAAATTAAAAATTAAAACATGTCATAAAAACATTTTTGATCGTCTTGTTCGATCAATATTGTAGTTGTCTGCAAACTGGCTGACAACAAATTGTGACTTGTACAATGGTAAATTACCCATTTCAGACTAGTCGGTCATAGGAACTTTACACCCCTTTAAACTCCTTGTAAATAGCATTAGTTATTAGACACCATACATTATTGCTGCAGCAAAATATAATTTTGCATTATTTCTCCCAGTTTAATTGTACCGGCCAATTGACTAGTACATATATAGCATACACAATGGGAGTGGTGTTAATTGTTGTTGTAAATATATTTTCCTTGTCAGGTGCTATGAATAATTGGACTATACACTGAGAAAAGTAAAACAAAATTACTTTGCACTTGTATCAAATCGAATTAAATTCATTACTTTCTTAGTGTTTTTGTTCAAAGATGATTGTTCAAAATTTTAAAGCATTATAATCAAGTGAAAAACTACGTTGACAACTTACGCCATTCTTATACTAGGTTTCAAAATTTGAAGTCACACCACAGTACATGTAGTATGAACTTTTAATTTTTGGTGAATTTCGAATCAACAAATTGAATTATTACTATTCAATATACAAATGTTATCTTAGTATGCATACAGTTCTAAATAAAGTAAGGGTTGAATTTAAAATTGATGCAAATTCACATACTTTAGTAAACCTATCTGTTTGTATACATTTGAAAATCAATCTGACTATGCAACCATTTGCTTATTTTACAACAAAAGTATAAACCAATAATCGGTAAACTTGGTCTGTGATGCCTTTTAAAGCAGCAACTTTTCAGATAATTTATGATCTGATGAGCTTAAATGTCAAATTCGTCCCTATACCACAACCAGAAGCAAAGTGGCTATGTGTAAACATTATTAAACCAGAACAGCCTGTGAGTAACTGGCAGTCTGTCTTGGTTTTATTCTGTTTGCAGCTCATCAGTATCTAAGGGTTGGAAATGAAGCCTTTAAACTTGAATTTAGTAAGAAAGATATTTAATTAAATGTAACTTTCTACAGAACTACAGACATGTCAAAATACGTATCTAAGTGGTGAAGGGTTTAATGTCAAATTAGACCCTATACCACAGTGGTTATTAAAGACGCCACATTGAAGGTGAAATCAGTGAACACTAACAAACAACGATGTTTGTTTGCCCCCGGGCTATATCTGATTTAACGGTACATGCACAGGTAGTTTTCCATCTGTTCTCTGTTCTATTTTACATGTTTGTGACCTTTTTACTGCAAAAGATTCAATTCATAGTCAGTTTTTGGTTTCAGTTATTGAACATGAAGTTATAATATGCGAACAATTAGAAAAAGAAATCTACAAAGATGAACTGCTTCTTTAAATACACAACATGTCGGTTATCATCTTTCTCTTAAATTCAAAAAATAAAGACTTTAGAAAAAATAAATTTAACAGGTGTAATGGTTTCAGTTATGGATTTATCATCAATTAAAATATATAATTATAAAGCTTTTCTAAAGCTTTCTATTGCAAAAATGTGTATTTCTAACATAGTGGTACATGCAACTCCAGATTAGTGTTTTATCCAGGCCGTTTTAGCGTGGCGCGGCGCCACGCCGCTTTTTTGAAGCGCCTCGCTGCCCCTTTCAAAGCAAATCAGCGCCACGCTGCCCTTTTCAAAGGCCGCCGCCCTGTTTTCCGCCGTGCGCGACCTTATTGATAACATCTTAATTGCCTCTTAACCAAGCTTCTAAGCCGACTATTATCAGCGAAGATTCGCGCGGTTGTGAATACGTCATGCGTGAATAACCATGTGTCAATATCAATCGATAATTTCAGTGGCTTTGTAACACTAATCGGTCCGGATACAATCGTGCACAGTTACTTAGGAGACTTGATGAAAACCTCGATGTTATTCACGTGGAAATTGTGCATTTCATGCATAATTCAGTTATATCAAAACATTTATTTTTACGCGTAATTAAATTAAAAAAAAACACCAGTTGTATCTGTAAAATATTGATTTGATTTCAATTTAATGCAAATAAAATAATATTAATTTACAGGGCTTGCACTAAGCGGCGTACGGCCGTATATTACGCCCGATAATTGTTTCCATACGCCGATTACAAAACCCCATGACGTCCACTGAGATAGATGATTAAGAAGAAGGATTAAGAAGAGTGAAGTTAGTATAAGAATAAATCAAGTGAGCAGTGTTACTTGTCATATTGGTATAATAATAGCATGCCCCCAATTTTAAAAGCAAAACTTAAGTGTAGAAAAGAAAAAAACGCAATCAGTTGTAAGATTACCATATATACTCTAATAAACGCCCCCTCCCTTGTAAATGCATCATTTTTTTCAACAATATATTTTAAGTATATGCCATTTAATGCTTTTGTTTGCTCAGTACAAATATTTGCTTCAGGTTAATCTTGGACTGAAATGCCACTGAACTTATTAATAAAGCAGTTCGTTATACAACATGTAACAACTTGGGTATGTTGCCTATATTCGAGTTACAGTGAATGTTTATTGTGACCACAGATTAAAACTGAACTTTTAATTGAGGACTAGTCTAATATCGATTTTTAATCATTAAACAAAGAATAAATGGATTGTATCGCATTGAAGACTAAGATTTGAGAATGGTAACAAAATGGCTCATTTTAACAGTAGCAAAATGAAATAAAATGGCATAAATGGGTGGCGAAAGAAAGACACTGTCTGATGTAGTTAAATTCTTTAATGCATTCTAATAAAACCCAAAACAACAGCTATTAGCACTAAAACTTGAAACGGTGAAGGCAACGGAATTTTGATCTGACTCCTGGATCGACAGTTATGGGTATATAAATTTTTTAATTGGTAAAAACCTCAATTTACTAACAACATTCGACGCACATGATAATAACTTTTGAACCAGGGGTCAGATCAAAATTCAGAATAGTGCAACTTCGCACATATGCTCATAGCTACCATGTGTGTAAGTTTCAAGGTTCTAGTGCTAATAGTGTAGGAGGAGATAGTGGCCGACCTAGCCCACCCAAAACTTTAAAATGGGTAAAAAAACAACTAATATTACTAACAACATGCGACGCACATGATAATATCTTTTGACCTAGGGGTCAGATAAAAATTCCAAATAGTGCACCGTCGCACATATACACATAGCTACCATGTGTGTAAGTTTCAAGGTTCTAGTGCTAATAGTGTAGGGAGAGATAGTGAACAACCACGCCCACCCAAAACTTTGTTTTAACATAACTTCTTCATGTATTCACCAATTGACTTCAAATTAATACTGAACATCTCTTATGACAACACGATCTATCTCGACAATCCATGTCCACATTACCAACCACAGGGCCATTGATAAAGGTAAATGCAGCTTGGTTCCCGTCCTCTTTCAAATTTATCGTGAGTTCCACGGGTACTACTTCCACGTACCCCCAAATTTTTTTCGTACCCAAAATTTGTCGTATCCAATTTTTGTTTGAACCCATTCTGTTCGTACCCATTTTTTTTCGTACCCAATTTTTTTCGTACCGAATTTTTTTCGTACCCATTTTTTTTCTCGTACCCAAATTTTTTTCGTACCCAAATTTTTTTCTAACCCAATATTTTTTTCGTACCCAAATTTGTTCATAACAACATTTTTGTTCGTACCCACATTTTTTTTCACACCCACATCTTTTTCGTACCCATATTTTTTCGTACCCAAATTTTGGTCGTACCCATTTTTTTTTCGTACCCACAGTTTTTTTATTACCCATTTTTTTCTTCGTACCCAAATTTGTTTCGTACCCAAATTTTTTCGTACCCAATTTTTTTTCGTATCTAACGTTTATTTCGTACCCAATTTTTTTGACATTTTTTCGTACCCAATTTTTTTTCGTATGCAAATTGTTTTTCGCACCCTTTTATTTCGGACCCACATTTTTTTCGTACCCATTTTATTTTCGTACCCGTTTTATTTTCGTACCCAACTTTGTTTTTTCTACCCAAATTTAATTTCGTACCCAAATTATTTTTGCACCCAATTTTTTTTCTTACCCAAATTTTGTTCCGTACCCCAATTTTTTGTTTGGCATAATTTGTTCGTACCCAAAATTGTAGTACCTAAATTTTGTTTCGTACCCAAAATTTTATTGTAACATAACTTTTTCATTTATTCACCAATTGACTTCAAATTAATACTGAACATCTCTTATGACAACAAGGACTATCTCGACTATTCATGTCCACATTAACCATCCCGGGCCCCAACAAACATAGGCCTTGCCCACCCAAAATTGCCTTTTAATAAAACATCTATGTTGGGTGGAGAAACGCGTCGGCCTCTGCCGCGCCACTTCTAATTATTCATAAGCAATACACTTATGACTCAACCTATAATAACACACTACAGAAAAATGAATTTCATTTACCAATGGCTCAGATTTTGTTAAGAATAATGGACATTCAAAATAGAGAAAAGATTGAATCATGCTTTCACTTAATAAGGCATCATTCAAATTAGCTAAATTTTACATGTATATCATTGTTCTGATATTAAGACATTCTTACGTATGCCATTACGCACAATTGACCTGTTATTTGATTCATTCTCAGCGTTTTGTTGAATGTCTATTTTCAGGTTTTTGGATACGCGGCACAAAGGGCACTACAGAGTGTATAATTTGTAAGTGCAAAATATTGTGGTCACTTGTATTATTAAGGTATGCTGTGTTTGCTGTTTATTGACAATTTATTACTCAGTTAAACAGCTTGATTTATTTAAGATTCGAAAACCCTGTCACATTTGTTAATTGAAATCTAAATTGCAGATATATTTTCAGTTCATGCATAAATGCAAAATGCAC
The DNA here is from genome assembly GCF_020536995.1 of Dreissena polymorpha. NCBI lineage: Eukaryota > Metazoa > Mollusca > Bivalvia > Myida > Dreissenidae > Dreissena > Dreissena polymorpha. Next base: position 120,461,589 of record NC_068356.1, on the reverse strand, counting down.
CACCCTTTTGTCATTTTGATAAAAAGTGCGTAGCTGTTGACTCCTTTTACACAGCTCTTTTTTTATCAGTTGAAGAATCTGAGATCAGAACAAGCTTATTATTTAATCAGGCCATTATACAAAACTTGGGAAATGAGCCAAGTCGTACAATGGTGGGAACACTTCATCATAAAACTTATTTGAAAACAAATACATGCACTTTGGGTCATAGTGCTTAATTTTGAAAGATTATGCCAAATCGAAAATTTCTAAATGATTTTGTAACTTAATGATGATCGGTTAGTCTTCAGAAACATTAATGTTAACATCTTTCATCCAGTATTGCCATGTCTTTGCCAAATCTTTTAGAAGTGCTCTAGACCATCGTGGCCTGGTAGTACGTTGTACATATGGCAGGTTTTGATTAGTTCATCTGTCAGATTATTATTATGTTTGTTAGTAGTTAGAATGTATATATAATTGGTGTTGTGGAATCAAAAACCATTGTTCATGTTGTGAATGTATTAAGCCAAAACATATTATATCAGTTTATGTACAAGTTACTACATCCAAGTATCAAGGCAAATTACTCTTTCTAACTGAACAGAAACAAATTAAATGATATTAATCACCTACTGATAATCATTTACCTAAGTTTACTGCTTTCCTTTGTGAGCTTATCTTGAAATTACGGTTTCCGTTTCAAATTATATTGTCAATGACATGTACATGAATTCTATGTTACATTAACACGAACAAGGCAGATTCCATCTTGCTAAAGCAAAAGGGTTGAACATAAAATAATTGATTGTTTATATTATTTTAATCTTAATAAAAGATTTGGTTCATCAAGATAATGAATTCAGGTGGATTTTTTAAACACCCATTTCAAAGTTGGGGTATTATTAAAACCCCTGCTGCTAGTGAAAGGAAGTCCGCTGGCAATATCCTGGAGAACTGTCCGCTCTTTACTCATACAGTTTGAATTTGATCATAATGAAACTATGTGATAAGGTTTGTGGGCATACTTTCTTGGACATAACTAGCCAGATGCATTAATCACTTCTGTATTGTGGCTGCTGAATTATAGAAATGACCAAATTAATCTGCTCCTCTTATAACTCAATCAATTTAATAACAGGATTTTATGAAAAACACACAAATTTATCTGCAGGTGTTCAGAAAGAGTTTATGATGGCAGCAAGTTCCATAATCGAGTTGTGCTTTTCCCGTTTGATGACCACCACCCTCCACCCATTGAGCTGATCAGGCCATTTTGTGATGACCTAGATGCATGGCTGATGATGGACGAGAAAAATATAGCTGTCATTCACTGTAAGGAGGGCAAGGTTAGTACATGACCCATTGAACAAAGCTACCGTTCACTTAAAGGCAGGCAAGGTCAGTACATGACACATAGAACATAGCTGCCATCCACTGTAAGGCAGGCAAGGTTAGCACATGACCCATAGAACGTAGCTGCCATTCACTGTAAGGCAGACAAGGTTTGTACATGACCGTTAGAACATAGCTGCCATACACAGTCATGCAGGAAAGGTAATGACATGACCCATAGAACAAAACTGCCATTCACTGTAAGGCAGGTAATGTTAGTAAATTGCCCAAAGGAAATATTATCCATTCAATGTAAGGCAGGTAGTTTGTACATGGCCCGTAAAACAAAGCTGCCGTTCACTGTAAGGCATGCAAGATTAGTACATTACCTATAGAACATAGCTTCCATTCACTATAAGGCAGGCAAGGTTAGTACATGACTCATAGAACCTAGCTGCCATTCACTGTAAGGCAGGCAAGGTTAGTAAATGACCCATAGAACATAGCTGCCATTCACTATAAGACAGGCAAGGTTTGTGCATGACCCATTTAACATAGCTGCCATTCACTGAAAGGCAGGCAAGGTTTGTACTTGACCCATAGAACAAAGCTGCCGTTCACTGTAAGGCAGACAAGGTTAGTACATGACCTATAGAACATAGCTGCCATTCAACGAAAGGCAGGCAAGGTTAGTACTTGACCCATAAAACATAGCTGCCATTCACTGTAAGGCAGGCAAGTTTGTACATGACCCATGGAACCTAACTGCCATTTAATGTAAGGCAGGCAATGTTAGTACATGACCTATAGAACATAGCTGCCATTTACTGTAAGGCAGACAAGGTTAGTGCGTGACCGAAAGAGCATAGCTGCCATTTACTGTAAGGCAGGTAAGGTTAGTGCATGACCCATAGAACATAGCTGCCATTCACTGTAAGGCAGGCAAAGTTTGTACATGACCCATAGAACATAGCTGCCATTATCTGTAAAGCAGGCAAGGTGTGTATAGACCCATAGACGATAGCTGCCATTAACTGTAAGGCAGGCAAGGTTAGTACATGACCTAAAGACCATAGCTGCCATTCACAGTAAGGCAGGCAAGGTTTGTACATGACCCATAGAACATAGCTGTCATTCACTGTAAGGCAGGTAAGGTTGATACATGACCCATCGAACCTACTTGCCACTCTATTCTAAGCCTGCTAGTTTACACATGGCCAAAAAACCGTACATATAGACTGACAAAACCCAGATCAAAATGCATGTTCCTGTGTGATGAGTTTAAACAAATGTCTGATTATAAAGTGTTTTGAATCCCTTTGTCGACGTTTACTGGTTGTACATTATTTACTATCATCAACCATGTACAATTTTTAAGATAGCCACGTATCTTATCATGTATCTTAAGTCTTTTAAACACTTGAGCTTAAAACATTTGTGTCATTAACTGTCTTTTATTGATTCTGTGGCTGTAAAGAATGTTAAACGGTTCATTCTGTAAACTGCTAAATAAGACGTGTATTTTACATGATTTGTTTTGATTTTCGTGCAAGATTATCAAATGTCCTAAGATATGGTTGAGGGTGTATGCATATTGAGTTGTTTTACTATCTGATTCATGTTGGGAGGAAGTTAATTTTACGCTTTATTTCTAGCAGTATAGATATCAGGTTCATCATAATTTCAACTTGCAAGGATTTATTACAAAATTGGAATGCAGTCATTTATGACCAATTGCTATCAGTTGTTAATACACTAAATCATCTATAAGGTTGTGCAAGAAAGCCAAAATTCTTATAATGAATGTTCTTTTTAATTACTTCCTCAAAAGCAAATCAAAATTTATTTACATCTTATTGTAATTTATTGATGTTTTCATAAAATTCCAGCTTATAAATTTGTTGGCAGTTATTAAGTAAATTGTTTGCAAGTAGTTAAATGTCAGTTTGTGGCATAAGTTAATTAAGGTCACTTTCGTTTTTACCAAATCATATTTCCAGTTTTAAAAAACTTCTCTATGAATGAAAATAGAAATATAAATTTTTCTAAAATATTTCTTATTGAAAAATATATTCCTGTGTAACTTTGTAAAAGCAGACCCAAACATTTACTAGATAAAAAATATTATATTCATTTGAAATAACATAACCTTCATTTGGCATAATACGCTAATTTATCACAGGAAGTGCATGCATACCGCAACTGACGAAGCTACATTGAAGTAATGTATAAAAATTATCATGTTTCTATTCACTGATTTTTTTTTATAATACAAACCTTTTGAATGTTTGCTTTGTTGTATACCTTTAATCATATTGTATGTTTGGGGTGAAAAATATCTCATACTATGAGGATACGAAAGTTAGAAACCCCACCTGCCTATATTTGTATATAAAGGCATAATGGGTTGGCACCCCAGCATGCAGCCTTCGTGAGAGGGTAACCCACATACAGCAGCTACAGACTCACTAACAGAAGAATACCCCCAGAGTATTACGAGAGTAGGAGAGGATGAAAGACTCAACCGGACGGATAGACCAATGACGACACGGCTTGTTAAATCGACACTGGCTGGAACCCCGGCAGAAGTTAGATGTAAGTGCGGGAAAATCTGTAAGAACCTTAGTAGTCTACGGATTCCCCAGGCAAAGTCGGCATGTGGTCAAAAGGCAAACCAAAAGCAGCGCACACGTTTAATCCTTGGTGAGACGCAGGAGGACACTAGTCAGGGGGCTACCCACAGAACTAGAGACCTCTCTGCAGATGAGATGCCATCTGACAGCACACAGATTTCTGATGAATCCCAGATAGATCCTCTCCTTGAGTTACTTCAAACCCAAGTTGACCCTGAGCTAGTAAAAGAAGTACCGCATAAGACCCCACCAGCAACACCAAAGGAGGAAAAAAGACCAAGAATAGAGTGGCTATAGACTTCGAATAGAAAGGCATGGACAGACTTTGATCACGAGCTAGATCTTATCCTGGAAGCAACTCTACAAGGGGCAGTTGAGAGAAACCTAGTGGCCATGACAAGCCTAATTTACACAGTTGGCAAAGAACGATATGTAGTGTATGAACCAAAACATTCCAAACCGTCAAGTCAACCCAACAGGAGTGAGAGGCAGATACAGACCATTAGACAAAAGCTAAAGAAACTGAGAAAGGCATAAAAAAACGCCATATACGAGGAGAAACTTGGATTGCAAAAGCTACGAGACTTGCAGAGAAAGCAACTGAGGGAACTCAAGAAAGCAGAGACAGCAAGAAAGAACAGACGAAAGAAAGCACAACAAAGGACTGCATTTATAGCCAATCCATAAAAGTTATCCAACAAAAAGTTGCAAGACAAGGAGAAATCATGCATCCTCAACAGCTCAATGAAGGAGATACAAAACTATCTTAGGGACACACACTCTGACACCAGAAGGGATGACCCTTTGGGCCCATGTGCACACATAATGCCTGAACCAGCTCCAACTATAGCACTTGACAGTAAACAACCCACCCTGGCTGAGGTAAAAGATGTAGTGAAGAAATCTAGAGCTGGCTCTGCCCCAGGACCTAATGGAATACCATATGAGGTCTACAAGATGTACCCAAGACTGCTTCGTCGCCTTTGGCGCCTAAGGTGTTATAAAGAAAAGGACAGGTACCGGAGTGCTGGCAGGAAGCAGAAGGCCTATTTGCTCCTAAGGAAACAAACTCGCACAACATTAGCCAGTTCAGGATAATATCACTTTTAAATGTGGAAGGCATAATCTTCTTTGCTGTCCTCGCTAGAAGACTGACCACATACCTGACTGCCAACAAATATGTGGATACTTCAATCCAAAAAGGAGGTGTGCCAGGATTTTCTGTTTGTGTAGAGCACACAAGCGCTTTAAGCCAGCTGATACGTAAAGCGAAAGTTAACCAACAGGATTTGACAGTAGTATTGCTAGATCAAGCCAATGCAAAGGCTGCATACCACACCAGCTGATACGAAGAGCACTGGATCATTATCACATACCAGCACATGTACAGAACATTGTCCTTGGGTACCTTGACAACATCCAGCTGCGTTTCTCAGTGGGAGAGAAGGCAACAGGTTGGCAGAGGCTTGAGAAGGGAATCATCACTGGCTGCACCATTTCCGTTGTCCTATTTGTCATGGGCATGAATCTCATCCTGAATGGCCCCTTATGTTGTATGAGATAGCAACATGAACAGTGGAGGGCCTAGAAAGAACCATCAGCAGACATATTCGTAGATGGTTAGGGGTACCACCAAGCTTTACAAACATAGGTCTTTATGGAAGATCCAATCAGCTACATCTCTCGCTCTCATCATTAGGGGAGGAGTTCAAGGCAGCAAAGGCACGGCTGGTGGTAACTCTGAAAGAATCCCGAGATGATATGATCAGGAAAGCTGGCATAGAGACAATAACAGGAAAAAAGTGGTCAGCCAGCCAGGCAGTGACCCAGGCAGAAAGTAGACTGAGGCAGAAAGACATTGTTGGAACAACCACTAGTGGGCGCCAAGGTCTTGGAATCTCAACATATCCCAGATGGAGCAAAGCAGCCAGCGGAGAAATAAGAAAAATGGTAGTAGATTAAGTGCGGAAGATAGAAGAAGAGGAGAGAAGATCTAGAGCAGTGGCCATGGGCTCCCAGGGAGCATGGACACAAAATGGAACACCACACCAAGGAAGGTGACATGGGACCAGATCTGGAAGTATGACCCTTTGCGAATCAGCTTCTTATTGCGGTCGGTATATGGTCTGCTACCCTCACCAGCTAACCTACACATATGGTGAATACAAGACAGCCCATCATGTCAACTGTGTAACAGAACTGGAAGCATGGAGCACATACTATCGTCATGCAGCACAGCACTCACGCAGGACATATATAGATGGCGCCATGTACTTCGAAATGGCAGACATTCTTGAAAGACAGTGAATGAAGTAGAGAAAACAGCCAAAAACCATCCACTTCTTCAAGGAAGGTCAGCCAGCACCTAATGCCAAAAGAACATCTTCAGGACTTGACGAAGCTGACAATTGGAATATTGCTGTTGACCTACAGAAGAGTCTTGTCTTTCCAGATGTAGTACAAACCAATCTCAGACCCGAAATTGTCATCTGGTCCAACACTGCAAAGCACCGGGTGATGATTGAATTGACAATCCCTTGGTAGTGTTTTTCCCAGGAGGGCAAAGGGGCATGGCGCATTACTTTCAAAAAGGGCATTTTAGCGCGCAGTTTTGGCAAAAAAGGGCAAAAAACGTTCCCTGAATACCTGAATTACGGGGAAACATGTAATCGCATCAGAAGCAGTTGTGGAAAAAATAACATATAAACAAGCACATTTAATAGTAATAGATGTATTTAACTTACTATGATTTATATTAATATATTTACCTTGCAATGTACATTTAAGTTCCATGCTGTTTCAATAAACTGTACAGCACGACAAACATAATAAAGCAATATATGCATATGAATCTGATTATACACAGATCCACTAACATATAAATGAAACCATGTTTGTCATATCCCATTTTCTAACAATAATCTCGACAGATGTTTAAAATAACATTGCGAGTAAATTTATCGCTAACAATATGCAAACACTCGTTTCCGTGACATAAATCCACCGAGTAGATTACAAATAAATAATAATGTTGTTGCTATCTAAAACATGTTTATGCATCGTTGATTATCACAGACATTTCATTAATTCCTTCTTAATGTATAATCTTCATCGTTAATTCGATCGTTTACGACGTTTTTTGCCATTTTTGACGATTTAATTCTGTATAGTCCGCCATGTTGATAAAATGTCAAATGATGTAAGCGACAGGTGCGCATAGCAACGTTAAATCGTATACGCGATTCGCATTTTGTTAAATTGGTATACGTCTCAGTAATTATTTCAATAATTAGATCAAATTATCTTAAAGACGAAAACGATAAAGAATAAATTTGTTTGTGAATTTAAATGTAATTATGCGTAAAAATATATGTTTTGATATAACTGAATAATGCATGCAAAGCACAATTGCCACGAGAATAACATCGAGTTTTTCATCAAAAGTCTCCGAAGTAATGATTATATCGTGGAGGAGTACACATTGCCGAGCGAAAAGTGCGCTAGGTATAACATAGCCTCCGGCATAATCGATTGATACTGACACGGGGTTATTCACGCAAATGACTAATTCACAGCTTTGGTGCAGTCAGTAAGACCTACCTTAAATCGAGCACTGTTATAGATTAAATCTGCTCAATTAAATATAGTCGATTAGACGTTGACGTCTCTCGAGTAAATCAAGCACAGTCGGAGCGTCACAGACAATCAAGGAAGCTGATTTTGCGGACCAAGTTTGATCGTAAGGCAATAAAGATGTTATCGATAAGGGCGCGTTGCGAAATTTGCCTTTGAAAAAAAGGGCGCGTGGCGAAATTTGCCTTTGAAAAGGGCAGCGTGGCGATCCGGGAGGGCGGCGTGGCTTTTCGCCACGCTAAAATGGCCTGGGAAAAACACTACTTGGGAAACAAGGTGTGACGAAGCCTATGAAAAGAAGAAAACCAATTACTCTGATCTCATGAACCAATGCAGACAACAAGGATGGAGAACCTGGCTGTTCCCTGTTGAAATAGGAGCAAGTGGGTTCCCAGCCGATTCACAATGGAAGATGCTGGGCGCCATGGGACTCAACGGCCATGTGAGAATGACTGCTGTGTGCAGACTAGAGCGATCAGCTGAAAGGGCATCCAGTTGGCTATGGTCTCGAAGAGATGAGAGGAGCTGGAAGCCAGTCACCAACACGTAGTGGACTGATCACCACTGCGGACCCACCACCCGGAGAGTGTACCAGGATTAAAGGGCCGAAAAACTTGTTGATGGGTGGATCCTGGTTGATGATTTTGGTGACTGATGCAGTGGCACCTACTGTATTACACACATTTCGTATTCAATCCATATAAGGAAGTTTGCGTGAACATGTTTCTCCACCACGCAATACATGTAGTTGAAGCTGTACCTTATATGTCAATAAAACCGTAGAAGAGTATTCATATTCAATGAGTTTACATGTCTTTTAAATCAAGTGTTATATTTTGCAGAAAAGATCAACATTTTTGTGATGCCCCTAATGACTGGGAAGGATAAGCATTGTACTTTTCCGTCGTGCAGCGTGTGTTTTGAATCCCCCTTTACTATGTGGTTGATCTTGCTCAAACTTAAACATTTTATTGACCTTTATGTTTAGATGATAATTTAAACAGGATTGTTGGCTGCTATGATATTTATAAGACTCATAACTGAAAATCTAGTGTAAATATATAATTCTTATATTCAAGTAACGTACGGTAGATGTTTATTTCGAAACTATGAACATGTTTTCAGTATGATTTAACCATAATTGCTTTATTTGCAATTTCTGCTCTGAATAGTGGATTTGCCATATTTTAAAGTACAAGGATCTTCAAACTTTAAAGTATGATTCGAACAACTTTTTCATGTTTCTAATGTTATTTTAACACAGTGTTTACTTGCAATTTGATGAAATTATGATTCTATTCAGGCGATCAAACATGAACATTATTGTGCGATAAATTCCTCTTCAATGGTTTCCCTTTTTCACTAAATCAATTTCGGGTAATGTATGTATCCCATTTTAATTTGCAAAGGAAATATGTTGATATGTCAAGTATTTTGTAACACTTTTAGACCTTACATAATATAATTTCAAAGTTTTATTAGTACTGCCATTATTGAAAGAAAGAACAGGACAAATGGAGAATAAATACAAAATTGTGTGAATCTTATGGAATGGTTAGGTGATAGGTGTCTAATATATATAATTCCAATTCGTTCGATTAAGTACAAATACATGTTATTTTTAACAACTGAACGTTGGTATGTCTATTGATTTTAGCTCTGACAGAGTCATAGTCGGATCCAGGGGGGCGGACGCGACGTACGCCCCCCCTTAAATCTCCAAAGTAAAGTTAATTCATTTGATGTTATACACTTAACTAGATCTGAATCACCTATTTTAACTTATTAAAGCCTTCAAAATCACTAAAATCGTGGAGCTTCCGGGTGGCTTCGCCCACCTGGACCCCCAAAACTATAAACTATGCACTTTTTTGGCATTATAAAAAAGTACTTTGATGAAAGAATATAAGACGTGACATGCTCGAGAAGTGGTTGTCAAAGCCTTCAAAATCATTAAAATCGTGAAGCTTCCGGGGGGCTTCGCCTCCCTGGACCCCCAAAACGACAAACTATGCACTTTTTTGGCATTAAAAGAAGGTACTTTGATGAAAGTATATAAGGCGTGACATGCTCGAGAAGTGGTTGTCAAAGCCTTCAAAATCATTAAAATCGTGAAGCTTCCGGGGGGGGGGGAGGGCTTCGCCCCCTGGACCCCCTTAACGACAGTCTATGCACTTTTTTTGGCATTATGAAAGGTACTTTGATGAGAGTATAAGGCGTGACATGCTCGAGAACTGGCTGTCAAAGCCTTCGAAATCACTAAAATCGTGAAGCTTACGGTGGGCATCGCCCCCTAGACCCCCTAGCAGAGCTTTGCCCTGGGACCTTAGCGGCCCCCTTGATCCCCAGAAAATCTTTCAATATCCCGCCCCCCCCCCCCCCTAACCAGAAATCCTGGATCCGCCCCTGAGAGTTATTACCAAACACCTGATATTTAACCGTTTTGCGCTTGAAATAATTTTATATAATGTTATCAATAATAGTAATCAATGTGCATTTTTAATAACTAATTAAACAACATATGTAATGTTCCGGAAAGAGCGCTCAAGACTAGGTTAATGCTAACAAAATATATACCTTCCAAAGATATCATAACGCCGCTTAAAAATTTGACTTTAAACGTTACGTTTCATAAAGAAGGCGGATATCATGCGTAACGCCTATAGAAACTACTTGAACGTGTTGAAACGTTCCGTTTTAGACCCTGGTTGTCTCCTAAAATAAAACTCGAATGCCATTATACAAAAGTTTGTTTATCTGTAAGTATACGTGTATGATTTGCTGAGTCAATGATATATATATGAGTTTAGGAGCTTATTTTATTGATTAGTTCTTCAAGGCAGTGAAAGCCGTGAGCAGGGAAGAGGAACGCGCCTTCAAGCAATTGCGTGATCTGTTAAAGTACATGCAATAGTCAAAAAATGTATAATTTGATTCCTTTAATACACATCCAGTTCATTTTAACAGTCATTGGAAAACTGGAAGAAAAAGGTAAAAAAAACAAACAAAAACGTTATACGTAAAATTTTGAACAATGGACTTTAAGTAGCGTTGATTTTTCTATTATTATAATGTAATGGTATTGTTAAGAGTTTCAAATAATTGTATAATTGTTATAAGCAAAAAAAAAAATAACAATCATTCTGAAACACTTTTAAAAGAGCTAAGTTCGTGACCCCTTGCTTAAGGCATTAAAACATATGCTCTGAACTTTATGACACTGTTGAGTGTGAAATTCATGACCATTGCCGCACCCTATATGTGCAATTTGTTGCAAATCACTGGTTGGATGCAAGACCTGCGTGGTACGAGAGTCCACCAGGACGGCACACGGCGTGCCGTGATAGGGATTCACGAGGCAATCTATGCTCTCACACCATACTACTTAATTTATATGTTTAGCAATAATTTGGGCTTTTTTCATTTGTTAAACAGAGATTATTACAATGGTGTTAATAATTCAAATGTTTTATTTATTTTAAGAGAAAAGCTATGCTTAACAAATATATTTTATTGTGCCATGATTATCAAAATGCATGTTATACATGTACTCAAATCCAATTATTTTAAACAAAAGCAGACATGTACATTTGTATCATAATTTAATGGTACTAGATCTATTCATTTTCCCATGAGAGTAGCCAAGAAAAGCTGTCCGAAGACTCGACTATTCTTCTTCTATAATTAATTGTCTACATTTATGTATTTAAAAATAATAAGATCTAAGGGAGAAAACTGCGCAAAAAGATCAATCACGACATACCTCCCCAAAACAGCGGATCGCCCCTCGTTTTTAGTATACCGTTTTATCAATTCACGAACGGTAAATGGAAATAGGCACTGTGTTTCAAGTTTTATATATTGATTTTTTTCGGCGTTAGCTGTATACGCCAGCTTTTCACCTTAGCCTGACCTTTGTTAGCGTCCAATAGAATTCAAATAAAACTTCCCGCGGCCAAGTACAGATGAATACACTTCATTGACTGCATTGGCTGATTTGAGAATACGACCAGAACATTGGAAACATGTCCGCGTCTTTGTAACACTGTTTTACTGCGTGTTCAGCATGAAACAATTTTATATCTAATGAAAAGGCTTAATAGATAGAACAGTTTTACACTCAATCTCGACATCAATACAGTTTGCGCGTCCACCTTTTATTTTCAGAAGATTTTCAGCGCGAGAACTTTTGCACTTAAAGGCTATGTTCTCATATTTAGTACTAACTTCCATATTCCTGTCAACATGTTAACATGTTAAAGTATAGAGAGCAGTGGAAGCGAAGACTCACTTTAATGCATTGCATTTCAACTCGCGAGGTATATCGGGTCAATTTGCGGCCACTGTGTGTGAATGTCAGAGTTTACATACAGGTCATCGCTGCGTCTCTACCCTATGTGCTGATCGGAGTTCGCGGCCAGGAAAATAATTGTTACATAATAAAGACGCTATAGCGTGAACTAGGTGAACTGGAATTTTCTTTAGACCAGACAGATGTTAAATGAAGATATCTAGCGATATCATATGGTATGTCAATAATAGATTCTTAATGTGTTTTACAACAATACCATGATAAATATTATTTTAAATTAATTTAACAAGAATTATGCCATCATATTGACTAATGAATTAAGCATGAGCGCAATGATTCTCGATACTGTTAATAATCGAATCAAATAGCAACGCCAGACAAACCACTAAAACAGGTTTGTTCGAAGAACGCGCGTATAAATATTAAAAATATGTACGGATACTTCGCGTGTGGCCGATTGACTCATATGTTTTAATTTCACTTCCATTCTTCTTTTGGTTTTCTGTTTTGTATCTATACGTTTATGACCAGCAATATGTAATAATGTAAAATAAGCCGCGAAAACTCCGCGTATCATCCCGTACTGCGTTTGCTGCAGCTAAGAAATGCACAAAAAAAGACATTCGCTATCTTTGATCTCATTCATTGAAGTCTTTACCTTTCATTAACTGCAACCACAATCAACGCCGTATATCTTTTTTAAAGATATTTCTTGTTATAATTAAAATTGAAACGAAATATGAATATGTAAATAAGATTCGAGGTTTGTTTTGTTATTAGCACACCGAAAAACGATACCAATTACTCAATTGTGTTTTTGTTTTTTGTTTTTGTTCCGGTTATAAGAAAATCGGAATATGAACTAATATACGTTGATTCTTGTTTTTCGTTGTGTTGCATGCAAAACGAAAAAGGATAAGACGGTATATACACGGACCGGCTTGCCTAATTTTATATACCAAACTTGTCATATCACAAATAAACATAATATTAACTGATATAAATGTATGTTACGTGAACAACCAAATTTTAATTCAAACTCATCTGTTTAATCCGAATCAAGTGTTTTACTTATTGCAAAATGTGTTTAACATATATATTTATCAATAAAATTATACTTCATTCAAAGAAAGGAATGTTGATTATTTATAAGCACGTCTTAGTGTTTGCAAAAACATGTACTCACATTTATATATAAGTATGTGGCTTAAGTGGGATATGATTTTCCTGATTTCTCAACGAAAAGGTTTGATAATTTGAATGAATTAATGAATAATTAAACAGTATTTATGTCTCCAAAGGTAGGCATTTAGTTATGGTATAATAAGTGTCTGTCTCGCTTCTGATGCAGAGAATAACTCAGCAATAATTGAAGTGATTCAAATGAATCTTTATGTAATGATGGATCATCATATCTGTGAGGCATTTCTGTAAGTGGACGTCCGGTCGTCAATTACGCCCAAAAACTGCAGCCGTACATCACCTTTTTACGAGTGGTGGAAGTTCATTAGACGTCCGATAATGTACGTAGTTTCCTAATACACAGTTCGTTAACTCCGCCCACAAACTACTGAATGCCTCTTAGTGAGAAAAGGATGTTTTTTATGACCTACACAATTTTTAAGCGACATGAAAGATGTCCACCAATTCGTTCCATGCTGACGACTTAACATGCATGTGTGAAAAAAAAATTGCGTGGCGTTAACATTAAAATTTGGATTATACTTGGGGGGGGGGGTCTTTCAGCACTTCCAGTGACAGAACCTTTGCTTGTTTGTCATATTGTTATATTATCGATGGAGTTGAGATGTATACTATTGATAAATTGTCAGTTTGTCAAGTTATTCATAAAAAATTTTTAACACACACTTGTACACAAGGTTTTTACTTTGAAGTTGAAAATGCTTTGATATTGTAGGATGATCATTTTTCCGATTGTCTGTTGAAAACTGGAAACTATTGAATTGTTTGTTTATAGTTTTTTTTTACCTGAGCTTTATAAACACGTAAAAATAAAGCCTCCACCATAAAGATCTGTTAAGAGGTTTACTAAATTGATTTTAGATTTCATTTCATAAACGATTTTTATGTGTACAATTTCATTCCATAAACTTGAGCTTCTACATGTAAATCATAAACGCGAGAAGTTCGTGAACTTTCTCACCTCTCTTGAAAAGTAAGAAGCATTACTTACTGAACATGCCGAATTGTTAGGAGGTTTAACATTTGGTTAAATTATTCCTTAAGCCATGTTTGAGAAGTCATTATTATGCCAAATTTAGGTATGCCAATGACGACATTATTCTGCAAAGCATAATTTACCAGGAACAGACAACAATAGTAATGTCAATGACCTGATTGTGGTTAATGACCTGCACACAAATCTACCGTCGGTTTTACTTAAAGATAAGTTCTCAAACAACAACGCATGTTTCTTTAATTGCTGTGTTATGGGTATCATTTATACAGAGAATCCAGTATTTACTATGGGTTCTTCAATCTGTATACCGGCACTAGCTCCTTACTATATTTATTATTGTTATAATAGGAAAGAAAAAAAGATACTTATGAAACACTTGTTGTAAGCAGTCAAAGAAATCACAAGCTTGCAATGGATATGAAGGCCATCTTGTGATTTTGAGTTCATGATTTGGATTCCTTGCTGGGGGATCTGGATATTAAACGAGGGGGAGGGATCTGGATATTCAAGGAGGATCTCAACCCGCCAAACAGCAACATACAAAGATAGCCTGGTGTAAGCAGCCGAATTGCTAGTATGTTACTCTATCCTTAGATTCAGGGAATGACTTTATTATACGTATCAAAAATTTGATTTTGGAGTCTGGATGCATAGGTATTTAACCAAAAGGTCCCAAACCCTGAGTTGTTTAGTAGCAAAAAGTCTTAATGAAAATAATTTATGTTTTTATTGAAAACAAATACGAATCAAAATAACTGTTTGAGCCTAGCTCTGGAAAAAATGTTTAATACATGTGCTGAAAGTGTCATCCCAGATTAGCCTGTGCAGTCCCACGGGCTAATACATTTGCTGAAAGTATCATCCCAGAATAGACTGTGCAGTCTCTGCATGTACTGAAAGTATCATCCCAGAATAGACTGTGCAGTTCCATGTGCATGAGCTGTAAGTGTCATCACAGATTAGCCTGTGCAGTCCCACGGGCTAATACATGTGCTGAAAGTATCATCCCAGAAAAGACTGTGCAGTCTCTGCATGTACTGAAAGTGTCATCCCAGATTAGCCTGTGCAGTCCCATGTGTATGAGCTGCAAGTGTCATCACAGATTAGCCTGTGCATTCCCACGGGTTTTAATACATGTGCTGAAAGTGTCATCCTAGATTAGCCTGTGCAGTCCCACCGGCTTACGAAGTATGAAGACTGGATTTTTGCTGCCAAAAGACTTTCTTTTAACAAAAAATGCAATAAAGCCGACCTTACAGGCTTATCTTGAACGAAACTACACACAGACATTAAATTTACTTAGATCAAGGTTCATTTGTATTTAAACAAAGATAATCTTGTTTTTTGCCTAGCAAAAACACAACAACAGAGTATCAGTTGTGAACTATGATTTCTTCCAGGGTCGGACTGGAGTGATGATCTGTGCCTATCTACTACACAGGCAGAGGTTCTTGGATGCTACCAAATGCCTCGAGTATTATGGGAAGACTCGAACACGCGATGGAAAGGTATGTATATTGTAGAGGCGTGGCCATTCACCCTTTCTTTCTCTTTAGCAAAGAAAATAGATTTATGTAAACACCATAAAAACAGAACAGCATGCGAGTAACTCGCAGTCTGTTCAGTTTTCATTTTGTTTGCTGCTCATCAGTACCTTACTGTTGGAAATGAAGCCTTTAAACCAAACCTAAATCTTGTTAAAAGGTCTTAAATATAATTAGATTTTCTAAGGGACTAAAAATGTTTCAAATTGCCTGAGACTTGGGCTGTACAAACATATCCGAGTGGTTAAGGTTTAAGGATCATAATTAAAAGGAAGATATCAGACAAGGGTCGATATTCACCAACACAATGTGGAACATACGATTGAGATTGAAAAGTGTACTTAAAAGGGATCTTTTCACGTTTTGGTAAATCTGTGAAAAGGCCCCTTTAATGTTTTCTTAACGTTTAGTCCTTAAATGTTAAATATTGTAATAATAAAATTTAAAAACCAGTTTTAAAAGAGTAATTCTGGTTCTGTGTCATGTTAAATATTGTAATAATAACATTTAAAAACCAGTATTAAAAGAGTAATTCTGGTTCTGTGTTAGCTTGTGTTGTAGAAAACAGGACATACATAAACTGAAATACTATTACACTTATGAGAGCAGTGGTCACCAGCTTCAGTAAAGACTAACATTTCCATTATCAATGCTTATAACCAACATCTTCATTTTGGTCAATTTGATCCATTTAGGTTATTATTCAAACGTGATCCAAAAAAATTGGAGGGAACATATAGTCGCCGCTTCGTCTGTCCGTCCGTCCTTCCGTGTGTCCGTCCGTGCACAATTTTGGTCCGGGCTATTTCTCAGCAACTAATGACCGGAATTCAATGAAACTTTATGGGAAGCTTCACTACCAAGAGGAGATGTGCATATTATCAGCGGGTTCTGGTCGGATGATTTTTCACAGAGTTATGGCCCTTTAAAATTTTCCATTAACTGTACATATAGTGCAATTCTTGTCCGGTCTATTTCTCAGCAACTAATGACCGGAATTCAATGAAACTTTATGGGAAGCTTCACTACCAAGAGGAGATGTGCATATTATCAGCGGGTTCTAGGTCGGATGATTTTTTCATAGAGTTATGACCCTTTGAAATTTTATATAAAAATAGTCTTGTCCCCCCAACTACTGTGCCCTCAAGACGTTTCCTTTTATCTGAATATATAGTGCAATATTGTGACAAAAAAACTTTGAGGAGCATCACCCGTCTCCGACGGTTTCTTGTTTTATTGGTGGTAAATCTGTTATTCCTTTTCATCAATTCTAAGAATGTTTTGGGGAATATTGCACAGTTGAACTCTCTTTAGACCAATCTCCAATAGGTTTTGTAATGAAACACCTTTTTATGTAGAAAAGTTTTAATGATTTGTGCATGTTGGGTTTGATTGAAGTCTTGAAGTATTGAAGTTTCTGTCACACAACAGATGCATGCAAATAATTTGTTGTTATGCATTAACAAATAATACAAAAAAGTATATGGGGAGGTTGCCAATAAGGAAGAAGACATAAATGATTTTCATTTCCAAAATAATTGTTTGTATACAATTCTGAGAGCAAGATAAGTGAAACAAATAACACTTTATTTCAGTTCAATTGGTTTATGGTTGGAAACACTACTGTTGAAATGACTTGTTATCCCCCGCCATAGGCGGAGGGATATTGTTTTGGCGTTGTCCGTCCTTCCGTCCGTCCGTCTGTCCGGAGCCATATCTTGGAAGTGCTTTGGCGGATTTCATTGAAACTTGTTATGAGTATATATATATATGGATAATAGAATGATGCACGCCAAATGGCATTGTTAACCATCTGATAATAACAGAGTTATGGCCCTTTGTATCTTGAAAATATGTTTTATTAGTGTCAAATATAACACTTGTGTCCAGAAGCATATTGGCGGGGGATATCAATTCAACGAATTTGCTTGTTGTTAATGTGTATCATAAATCATAAAAGTATGTCTGAATCTCACCAATTAATTGAAAAAAAAACTTTTGTAAAAACAGAATAATCATTAATTAATTGTTTAATATGTTTGAGTTTATTGTTCTTTTTGATGTATTTAAGTATACAAGTATTTATATGACTTGCTTAAATGTGTAAGACATTTGCCTCCTCACAATTGTTAAACATGCAGGTTATGTGGCACTTTAGGCTTAGTGCTTATTTACAGATAACCATCAATAACATGTACAGTGGAAATCGTCAACAGGGGAAATCTCTTTAACCATGATTGAAGTCCGTTTGGGTTCAGAGAGGATTCCGGTGCAGAGGGGAAATAGATTTTCACAGTGTCTGTCTGATGAGTCACTGTAAAGTAAAGAATTAAATTCCACATTGGTCCATTGTATTGATGTGATTTTTTTTTCCACCCAGGGTGTGACAATACCGAGCCAGAGGCGTTATGTCGAGTATTACGGCCACTTGCTCACGCACAAGTTGGAGTACAAGAAAACAGCATTGATAATGACTGGTGCAAAGTTCAACAGCCTACCTCAGTTAAACAGCGGACCTTTCAGTGAGTTGATTTTAGTCTCTATTGACAAACATGCATACACGGGGTTTGGTCTGGAACTACCCTGTCCCCTGTAAAGTCACACAAGTGAAAATATATATTTCCTATGATCACGAGTGAATTAAAATCGATATTCCACCGAATCCAACAAATTTTCGTTTTATTTTATGCTTTTTTCACAGTCTATATACATTGTTAAAGAGATAAAAAAGAATTTCGCTGGGTGGATAATGATTACATTTCGTTCAAATAATGACGTCATTTCACAGTAAACTGAAAATTATCGATAATTTTCACTGATAATTGTCACTGTTTGAAACAGTGAAATTATCAGTTTTAATTCACTGATATAACTCCATAAACCACCGGAAAGCATAAAATAAAATAGTAGCACTGCCATATAGACATTAGTATTGTAGTGGAATAGTTACGGCATCAGACTGCGAAAACCCAATTGTCAAACTTGCATTCTGGAAATAAACCCCCATGGAAGCAACTTTTATTCATATAAATATGATAAATATATAAGCTCTGTGTGAATGTCTGTGTACCAAGATCTATACTGCCACATTGAAGATCATGGTCATACTGTAAGGTCAAAAGTATCTTCTTGTCAAAGTACTGCTTGTTCATTAAATGCAGGCTAATAAAGGACTACAACTGTAAGCGCATTAATCTCTGTCAAAGTTGTATGTTGGGACGTTAACCACCTTAAGTGGTAGGTGATGTTCCTCATATAACTTTTCAGATTTGTTAATAGTATTTAGTGGGCATTGGGTCAAACATTTTGAGGAAGCAATATTTTGTTTAACTTTTCTTTCACATGTCAATGTGAGAGTTCAATCTGTTCACTAGTAAAAAGAAATATTTTTCTCTATTTATTCTGTTGACATTACAATCTACTTAACACACAGAATTTGTTTGCCTATTCTGTAATGCCACTTCCTCTATCGAGATTTAAGGAACCTGTTATCTGATTTATAACAACCACTTCAAGAAACCTTATCCAGTAATTGAAGAAATAAAAACATTCATTATAGCCTACTATTGTTGTCATGACATGCTCTGATGTTTTTAGATCAGCTTTATAGAATAAGTGAACCAGGTCATGTGAACAAGTTGCCGTATGTTGTATGTGGCCAGCGTTGCTTCAGACCATCCAGCAAATCTGTTTTGACAGCATCTAGATAGTTGTAAACAAAACAAAAGCTTCCTCATAGTTGAAAAATATGCCCATAGTTTCCTGTTAGTTTGTTAGATATTGACCAAAGTTTGTTAGTTGCTAACATAATGACCTAGATCTAAATATGTTTTTTTCCAGGTGTGATGTACGATGTTTACTGCTCGGGTGTGAAGCTTGGCTCATCACCATTGTATGAAATAGATGTTCCAAAAGATAAAAAGGAAAGAAATAAGGAACAGAAAATGAATCTGCCAAAGGGCATAGTTGTGTGTGGGGATATATGTGTAGACTTCTTTCACAAACCTCTTCGTATTGGCAAAAAGGTAACATACTTTGTCCATGCTTTGAACTAGCCTTTTCAAATATTCTAAGGCCAAAGGTATTGATGAGTGAAGTATTTAGCCCTTTTTAGTTTAAATTATGTTCACAATGAATAATTATATAGTATCTTAGTATTGAAAATTCAGAGAAGGACATCCATATGTAAGTGTGGTTTGCCTATAAAATATAAGCATGAGTCCCTCATCATCGATTATATTCTGCACACAATTTGGCATATTCAGTAAAGACATGAAGTTTGTCCTAACCTGTCCTCAAAATTGATAAAAAACTTAAGGCAGTTCATACAACAGAAACACACCAAACGTTTTACATGCATGATTCAGCAGTAGTAGAATTACTGGTCATGTATCAGCTCCAAGCTGTATCATGGCGTGTCAGTAAATAAGGAATGGATTTCTTTATGCCAATGTACGTTATTTTACACATCAACTATTTAAATAACAATGCATGAGTACTTCTAATTATTCTTGTAATTAAAAAATCCCTCCCTTTTATGCCCCCGAAGGACCGTCCGTCCGTTTGTCCTTCAATCACACTTTGCGGTTAGGTTTCCAAAAATGCTCATAACTTCTATGTCGCTTCAGATAGCAAATTGATATTTGGCATGCATGTGTATCTCACGGAGCTGCACATTTTGAGTGGTCAAAGGTCAAGGTCATCCTTAAAGGTCAAAGGTCAAATATATGGCTTCAAAGCGGCGCAGAAGGGGGCATTGTGTTTCTGACAAACACATCTCTTGTTTATAATTATTATACACCCTGAAAAAAGATAATAGGCACAATCTATTGAGATGCATCCACTTTACGTCACCTGCATATGAAAATTATTCTATGAAACATGGCTTAAATAATTGTAAAAGTGCCATCCCAGATTTTGAACAGGCTGGTCAGGGATGACACTTTCAGCCTTATGGAATTTCTGCTTTGATGGAAGTCTTTTCCAAACAAAAATCGTGTAAAGGCGGAAACTGCCATCTCAAATTAGCCTGTGCAAACTTTTCATATAACAGTAACATATAACATCTCCCCCCAGGAGCGCATATTCCAGTGCTGGTTCAACACATTCTTCGTTGAGGACACCAACATCCGTGATCACGGTCAGCGTATGAGGTACATCACCATGACCATGAAGAAAGCAGAACTGGACAAGGCCAACAAGGATACAACTAACAAAATATACTCACCAGAATTCAAGGTAATATTATTGTTGTTGATGAATGTACTGATGAGAGACAAGAATTCAACATAATGTGTAGTAAATTTGTGTGTTTTTGTAGCTCAATTTAATCAGCTGTGTACCTCTCGACAAAGTCACAAATCCTCGTTAATATAGGATATAATGGTACAGACTTATTAATTTGTTGGACTCTAAAGAACAAATAAATGAGATTTTCTGTTATTTGTATTAATTGTAAGTACTAATGGAATCTTTAGTGTTCTATGTAATGTGATTCCACAACAGACATTGTTCTGCAATAAAACTTTTATGAATTAGATTTGTAAATATTTCTTTCTTCTTCAAGGAACTAAATTGGCATAAGACCTATTTCGCATGACGTGGCTCAATGATTATGATTTGAAGAGTTATGAATGCATAAAGGTTATTTGTACAGGATTGTACTTTCTTGATTGGACATGATCGTATTTTCTTAAGTGGCCTCTTAGAACTTTCATTTTGATTCAAATCATTTTTATCATTATACTTGTGCTGTCATGTACATGTACCTATAGTATATACTATACTTGTACTATACTATACATGTAATTAACAACAGGATCTGCGTCATTTGCTGTTTGAACAATTGAAATATAGTTGAAACAATATCTTAGTACATTAAGTGTTTAAAGGATATTTTTCCTCATTAATGTAGAAAAAGCCTTTTTCTGCATCTATTTTGTTGTACAGACTTTTGTGAAAATAATAATTGCCAAATTTTCATTAACGAAGTAAGCATTTATGCATACAAGATGTTTGCTTTTTATGCTCCCCCAAAATTTATTTTGAAGTAGCATATAGTCGCCGCTTCGTCTGTCCGTCCGTGTGTCCGTCCGTGCACAATTTTTGTCCGGGCTATTTGTCAGCATCTAATGACCGGAATTCAATGAAACTTTATGGAAAGCTTCACTACCAAGAGGAGATGTGCATATTATCAGCGGGTTCTGGTCGGATGATTTTTCACAGAGTTATGGCCCTTTGAAATTTTCTAAAAAAAATTATTGTCCCCCCAACTACTGTGCCCTCAAGACGTTTCCTTTTATCTGAATATATAATGCAATATTGTGACAAAAAAAACTTTGGGGGGCATCACCTGTCTCCGACGGTTTCTTGTTTATATTTGTTGTACCATTTTAGGTGGTGTTTTTCTTTGAGACAATAAGTGATGAAATTCTTGGCAATGGCAGTCTACCACATGCACTCACAACAGATGGTATATACCCAGCCAGCTCCCGTGGCAGGGAAAGTAATATCGCAGCCTATCAGAAACTGAGTGATCTCGCTAAAAACGATCAAAGCAAATATTCCACTGTTGTGGATGATCTGTCAGGGTTGACTGTTGGAAGTGATGTAGTGTGGACTGTGAGCGGAACAGATAACCACATTGCGGCAAACGGGCGAAGTATACCCCCCTCCTCTCAATCCATGACCCAGTTTAATGAATCGCATGATCCTAATCTTAGCGTTCACAGGAGAAACCCTGGTTCTAAAACTGGTTTGGGAAAAACATCCCCTGCCGTGGACCGTAGGGGTAACCTTATGCATGCAGAAAGTGAGTCGTCCATGGACACTTTTTCCTCGTTGGACCAGGAAGATGATTTCTCTGACAGTGATACAGATGATGAGTGGACAGGGTGTGATGTGTCGGCCGTGTAGCCTATTAATATGACAACCGAAGTTTGTGTTTCCCTGTGATCAAAAATATAATTCCAATAATCTAAAGCTCATATAACATCATTGTAAAATACCATTTTCAGATGTTTATCAGACTTGTATTTTTTCTCTATATTTCATTTTATCAAACGAGTTGATCAATTTATATCTGAACATCACAAACATAGTGTGTCTCTTTTTTGTTCCCACAGAAGAGATTTTGTACAGAAATGTGTTGAAACTCTTGATAGTTATTGTTAATTTTAGATCTTCTAAAGTGTATTGCCCAATGTACACCTTTGTTACAAATGCATATATTTTTATCAACAAATATGAACATGGGTAAAGAAGGCGGCTTGCATTAGTTTTAGCTTACCTGAGCACAAAATGCTCTCCTGCGCACAATCTTCTCATGATCAGCTTTTGTGATTGCCTTTTTCTGTTGTTTGTTGTATTTCGTAAATTTTTACCTTGTCAACACTCCAGGAGCCACATTTTATGTCTAATATTCATAAAAATTGGTTAGAACATTTGTCTGAATTGTATCTTTGCCAAGTTTGAAACTGGGTCATGTGACAGAGGTAAAAAAAACTCGTTCACTTTGTAAATTAAAAGATAAAGCTTGTTAACACTGTAGAAAGCACATTTATAGTCCTATAACATGAAACCTGGTCAGAACATTTGTTCTAATGATAGCTTAGTTTGAAAATGGTTCCAGTCTATGGAAAAATATAGGCGCCTGAAGGTTGGGCAGTTTTCCTTGTATAGCACTTGTAAAACCTTGTAAACAATTTTGAAATCACATTTTTAGTCCAATTTTCTTCAGAATATTTTGTCAAATGATGTCTTGGCTGTGTTAAAAAAAATGGTTTTGGTCCAATGAAACACTTTTCCACCGGGGTTGAAGCAGTTTTCGTTAACTGTCTTCAGTCAGTTCTTTTAAACACTGTCAAAGTCACACTTTTTGCCCGATCAATATAAAACTTGAATAGAACAATTATTATGACATCTCTGCAAAGTTCAACATGATTTAAAAGCTAGGTCCGAAGCCACATTTATGAGACAAATATCTCAAATGGTTTAGTTCCATTTGGTCTCCGGTGAACAGAGCCTTTGGCCTTCATGTTTACGGTAAATATTTCAACATTCTAAACACAAAAATTGACAATAAATCCATTACACAGTTACCATTGTTACCATAAACATCAGTAGGTCATCTTGAGGTTTATAATCAATAATGAAAAAAATCAAAATACATTTTCTATTAAATCTCGTTGCAGCAGTTTGTCGATGGGTTTATTTTGCTCTCAAAAAGTGGAGAGCATATAGTTAACACTTGGTCATCCGCACAATTCTAATTTTTAGCTCGGCGTTTCTTTCATAGCCAGCTCGTCGTGTCATCCGCCGTCCGCGTCGTGCTAAAACCTTAACATCGGCTCTAAAATCAAAGTGCTTCCACCTACAACTTTGAAACTTCATATGTAGATGCACCCTGATGAGTTCTACACACCACACCCATTTTAGGGTCACTAGGTCAAAGGTCTAGGTCACTGACCTTAAAAAAAATATTCTGACAAGCTTTCATTTATTCAAAACTGCACCCGTAGCCGAGCGTGGCACCCGCTATGCGCTGCTCTTGTTATTGAATTTAGTTTGCTAGAGTGTGAAATACATTTCCATGGTAATCTTTTCCTTTGCTGTGCGATTGTCAATCGGTTGGATCTTTCTTCTGTTGCACATCATTTTCCTCATGAGATTTCAGACACTAAATATCCGAATTTGATGAAAATATAAGCACCTACTTTATAGGGTAGACAGAAACTAGAGATCCCCACTTGATGCAACTTTATATTCATTGTCCTAATAGGGCTCATTGGGTCATTGTCGACCTGAAATGGCTTGAAGTCACCCGGGGTGACTAGAAGCCGATTTTTGTTACCCTAGGGTGACTTCAAGCCGATTCATGTCACCCTGGGGTGACTTCAAACCGACCGGGTGACTAGAATCGGCTTGTCACCCCAGGGTGACATGAATCGGCTTCTAGTCACCCCCGGGTGACATCAAGCCATTTCAGGTCGACAATGAGCCCTAATAGGGTGGACCCCACATAGTATATATATAAATATATAAATAAATATATAAATATATAAATATATATATATATATATATATATATATATATATATATATATATATATATATATATATATATATATATATATATATATATATATATATATTGCCTCCATTTTCTGAAGATGTACATGATACAAACAAACGATTCAAACATAGCACAAATACAAAAGACAGTCAATGTAAATAATTAGAGATTAAGTCAAATTGTTATATACATGTATATATGCATTTAAATACATAATTAGTTTCCAAGAATGACATTGGAAGTCGCAAGGGTGTACTTTATTTCTCAGTTCTTTGAACGCGTCATATTTATAACCTAATCAGCGTCCAATGCACTTCACTAATAAAGAAAGCGAAATTTCGAAGTGCCAGGTTTAGGGTTCGACGAAATGCGTGGAGTTCTCTTATTGACTATACCGAGCGTACCGATTGTAGTAAATTCGCGCAGTTAATCAAAAACTCTGGGTAGAGTTCTTTAGGCATCAAGTCTGCTATGACGTCATCGATCATACCCATAAGGTACAACACCAGTGTTGCAGGCTCTATGTTTTTCAAGTGTTCGTGCAGTGGTGCGCTTAGTGGCCGAACGGTTTCTATGAACGTTTGTAGACGAGCCGGCGAGTCGGTAAATGGGCACTCAAAAAGTGCGTGTACCACTTCGATGTGCATATGCTGGTGTGTGCACTTTGAGCATAGGACGGGTTGTTCAGGAGGTTTTTTGCAGCATAACAGAGACAGGAACTTCATGAGCGATAAGCTGTCTGGGCGGATCTTCGCGACTCTCCATATAGTAGCCGGTTCCAGGCTCTTGTGTACTTCTTTGAAAAGCGAAAAATCTTTATGTTGTTCGAGCCTCATACGCCAGTGACTGGTTTCGTGTTGGCGCACTGCTTTTTTACAGACAGATTTCCATTTCTCTTTTGACGGGAATAAGCTGTTGGTCTTAAAGGTCGTTAAGTAGTCTTCAAGGTTGTATTTTTGCAGAATTTTCACATTATCTGGAATAAAGCCAATTTTCCGGTTTTCGCACAAGTCAAACTGACACAGTCTTAAAATGAAAAGCGTATGGCATGGTTCGCCTGTAGGAGCGTGGCATAGTGAGCCAATGAATGCTAATTTTTGCAGGTCGATAAGCGCTTCGATGGAAGTCATTCCCGCAAGGCCGAGCACCATGTCTGAGCGCGTGAGATGGGGGAGACCTTGGGCACGTTTCAAACAAAAGTGGTGGGCTACCTCGAGTTGTTGCATGTCGGCAATGGAGATACTGTTCCACAGCTCGCAGCCAAACAGCGCTTTGGGAATGACTGCGGTCTTGTACAGTTTAGTCGCGGTGTTTGGGTTTGCTCCGGACCTTCCGGACACTTTCTGCGAGAGGGAAAGGAACGCGCCTCTTATTGTCTGTTTCACAGCGTCAATGTCGTTAGGGTATTTTCCACTGAGGGAGTTTAATATTGATCTTTCACATGTACTGTGCAAGATCTCAGGTAGTTATTAGTCAATTTTATTTTTTTATGCAACTTTTCTACCAAGGGATAATAAGAAAAATGTTAGGTTGATACTGTCATTTGAGTTTCTGGCAGAGCGCATAATCGGGGAGTATCTTTTAGTTTTATTGATATTTTTGTGTGTTTTTTGCTTAGTGAATTGTTAATATTGTAATTAAAAAGCTGCATGTGTGTTAAAAGCATACTTCCTTATATGCGGTTAAGATTGATTTTGTTAAGTGCTTTCTCAGTTGTCTGACTCAGTAATTGTTAAAGAAATTGTGCTAACACATAGGGCATCACTGAGTATTATGTTAAGTTTTGATATTGGTTTGATGAATGTAAATATATATATTTAATATTGTGTTGTCAAAATAGGGAGATGAAAAACACTGTTATGTAGATTGTCAAAATGAATATTTGAATCATTCAGTTTTAAAGCTTTAACCCTTTTAGCTCACCTGAGCACAATGTGCACATGGTGAGCCTTTGTGATCATCATTTGTCCGTCCTTAGTCGTCTGGCATGCGTCAACAATATTTGCCTTGTTAACACTCTATAGGCCACATTTAATGTCAGATCTTCATGAAGTTTGGTCACAAGATTTGTGCCAAAGTTATCTTGGATGAGTTTGAAAATGGTTTTGGTTGGTTTATAGAACATTGCTGCCAGGGAACGGGTATTTTTCCTTAAATGGCTATAGTAAAACCTTGTTAACACTCTATAGAGGCCACATTTATTGTCCGATCATCATGAAACTTGGTCAGAAGATTTGTCCCAATGAGATTTTGAACTAGTTTTAAAATGTTTCCGGTTAATTGAAAAACATTGCCGCCAGAGGGTGGGGCATATTTCCTAAAATGGCTTTATTTATGGCTTTAGTAAACCTTGTTAACACTAGAGGCCACATTTATTGTCCGATCTACATGAAACTTGGTCAGAAGATTTGTACCAACTTGGATGTGTTCGAAAATTGTTCCAGTTGGTATAAAAATATGACGGGGCATTTTTCCTCAAAAGGCTGTATAGTAAAAACTTGTTAGAACTCTTAAAGTCACATAAATTACCCCGTTTGCGAAAAATCATTTTTTAGTTTTGTCAGTGTTAACCTTTAATCCCCAGCATTTACAGTAATAAAAGATCCAAGTGTTTTTGCACTTCCCCGGGCGATTTACCGACTATGACCATATCATCTGCGAAAAGCAATAATATCAATACAATTTCATCAATACTTAGACCGGAAGAGGGGTAATTGTGTAAAAACAATTCTAAGTCCTCTACAAATAGGGAAAACAGCAAAGGGGACATAACTTCACCTTGTCGTTAACCTATAGCATTGTTAAAATATTCAGTGTATGAAGCGCAATGCTTAACACATGACTTAACATATTTTCATACATATTTTTTATTATTCTAAGTAAGTTACCTTCTATGCCGGCTTTGTATATTTTAAGCCACAATGCATTACGATAAACAGTATCAACGCATTTCATCATATCAACGTATATAACGTAAAGTCTTTTATTTTCATTAACCTATGTTTTAACCAATGACATTAGGAATTTTTTTAGCGTCATTAGTTGAGCGCCCTTTTCTGAATCCGAATTGGGCGTCCGAAATTATTCTCAAAGGTATGTTTGTTGGTCTGTAATATTTTTCATGAACGATCGAACGTGAACAATGTGATTTTACTCAATCATAAGAAAAAGCAATAGAAAATGCAAAGCACATGACAGTATTTAAATGTTATGCCATTTTTCTTTTAATTTGAATTAATGTTCTTTTACAATGAAAGACAATATTGAAGAATTCTGTTATACAGGTGAAAACAACGAACGTGGAGTAAACTGAACTGTCTATGCATGCACCTTGATTTCCATTAAAACGTGATTATGAGTGATAAATATATGTCACAAATCTGTTTTGTCTGTACATCGGAAACATTATATAACCCCGTTGTGGTCAACAAAAATGCTTGTTTTAATTGTGTTCTTCTATACACTAACGAACACTCTTGATAAGACTACGTAATGACGGAGTTTTATTTTAGCGGCACCCTAAATTGGTTTCGTGTTTAGAATAAAATTGTATAAATATTTCAAATGTACAGGTATTAAGTACTTAATTATCCGAACATTCTTTCACAATTACAATCGCTCCAACGCTAATTTTGACAAGGCGGACATTCGTTCATACGTTGTTTAAACTACCCGGACATTAATTCCCACGCTCTTTGACATCCCGGACAATCGTTCCAACAGACCGGATATTCGCTCCTACATAGTTTTCACGCCCCGATTTCTGCAAGGTTTCGCAAAGTACAGATCTCAGTGTAAGTTGATATATTCGAAAATATGTTGTAAATTGCATAAACATGAATCATTCCTTACCAATTGTTTAACTGGGAACCTCGCTCTTTCTTTACAACAACAGCCAATACACAGTATGGGCGCCAGATTTAATTTTTGACGCGCTGATTTTATTTTCTGGAAATCACCATGGCAGACGAAATCAAGTTAAACAATTGGTAAGGCATGGTTCATGTGTATCCAACTTACAACATATTTTGTTGATTACCCCATTAAGATAGTGAAACAATAGTTACAGGGATTTATCACATCGTCTGTGGATGTGGCTGTTGGATTACCCCATTAAGCGAGTAAAACAATAGTTACAGGGATTTATCACATCGTCTGTGGATGTGGCTGTTGAATCTTAAAGTAGATAGAAAAGAGCGAGGTTCCCGGCCTGCGCGCGCATTTCAATAAGCGAGCAGGGTGACAGCGATTTAATTATGGGAAATGACGCACTACCGTTGCTTTAGAAAATGGCGAGTGATTTACCTTGTCAATATCTATGTACATAGTCGAACTATCTTTATTTTAAGAAAACATTTTGTCGGAAGATTTTTATTGATTTAGTATGTGTATGCATTATAATAGACAACGGGTAACACACAATAAATAATAATAAAATAAATAAATAAATAACACATTGCCATCGAGCGCCTTCGGTCAATTGAAAAAAAAACAAAGTGCAAATCATGTCCAATACTTAGGATAGCGATGCATAAAGTATGCAGTGCAGTTAGTCTATAGATTGCCTCGATTTTAGACCAAAATTATGACCTCTCGGTCCCGGGAATTGGAGAGGAACAAGGAAAATTCGGATACCTAATTTATGTAGTATAATTTTGGTTTTAAACTTCTGCCCATGGTTCGAGTTGTCGTCAGCAGTATTTCTATGAAACTAACAATACATATTTTTGTTTCAAAGCTATAGTGCTTTAGACATAAAACACAACCATCTTCGAAGTCAAGTTTCTTTGAGCAAGTTAGTGGTAAGCATTTATCCAACATGTTTAATACTTTTTTGTCAACACAGATGCACATTAACTTTTCATGTTCAGTTTCCAAGACTTGCCATTCCATACATCTCAAGTATTCTAATTGTATGGTCAAAAGTACAAGTCCGCTGTCATCGTATGTTGTAAAACTAACATATATCATGTATTTCAACTTTGTTTTTTTGTTAAGTATTCATTAAATTTTCATAAAGCAAAAATATCAAATACTAACATTTTAAAATAGTGTGGGCAATCATTTTTGTTATTTTTTGTAAGCTTCTAAAACAACTATATGGCCCAGCTTGACGACACAATAGTTGAAATTCAATGTCCCTGTCCAACCAGATTGGTTTAACCTGGAAGTAAATTAGTTAAAGTACTGTAATTCAGTACATCTCTTAGTCTTTTTCATGAAAAATAGCAAAGAATTTATAGTATTTTTACGGGACTTTTTCTTTGGAACCAAATATTGCCCATTAAAAAATCAGCTCAATATTGGTTGAGTGTCAAAAAGTTGGTTTATCCAGTTATACAACCCCAACGCAGATATTGTTAAATCAAATGTAATATAAAAATAGCGTACACGTACATTTAACTACAATGACATATCATTTTCATATTACTGAGTACTCCTCAGAGCAAAATTTGTCAAAAAATGTAGCAGCACAAATGAAAAAAGAAAAAAAAACACTTGATAACATTTTCTTTCTTTTGATACAAATGCATTCTTTCTAGTAAGTTTAACTGACATGTGATATTTGCACTGATCCGAGAATTAAAATGTGAACACGTGCAAAATTATATGAGTAAACTTAGAAAAAAAAACAGTTGCTATTTTTTTCTTTTAGTTGTTCCTTTAAATTTTTGAGTTAATAAATGTTGCACCGAGTGGCTTAATTAGTCTAAAAGGTATTTTGAAATTACATAAGTAAAATTATTAATGCAACATTTTGTGAACTATGTTTAACATTATAAAGAAATCAGCCCATGGAATGTTAAAGCAATACTATTGAAGAACACAGCTTGTTTTTAGTATAAATATGTAATTTTCTCTAAAGTCTAAGAATAAATTTACAAAGGGTATTTAATTTATTATTAATTTTGTTATGTCATTTGGGTTTCTAATAACAAATTGATTAGCATCTGTCCACTATTGTTTATTGGAAAATCCAGACAGAATGTAAGAATCCCAGAATGAAACTCAAAGCATGTAATCAACAGTTCCATTGACCCTAAATAGATTACATGAGTATTGTTAAACTAGGTTGTGAGAGTTTACATCAAAAATAAGAATAATATTTAAACCAATAAATATGTGTAAAAAATAACAACAATTGCATTTACACAGTTATTTCTTACAAAATTAGTATCAACCTCTTGTAAATTTTATTTTAAATTGATTGCAATTTTAAGTAACTGTAACTTAAATGATATACATTTTTAATAAAACATGTGAATTACATGTAGGTGTTTCCCTTTATCAATATTTTCTTACTATTGGCATAAGTGAAAAACTTAGGTAATAAAGGTCTTTCAATCTAGGTAGGTGACCCGGTAACACAATCATGTTTGACAGTTATTATTTACTTTAGTAAATACACACATTTACTTTAAATATATAAATATATAATTATTTTGGTTGGAAAAGCTGATTCTTGATTTTCCAGCACGGAGCAGGATGTCTTAATATAGGTCTCACAAGACTAGTTCAAAAACAATGTGTTGATGCTGAATCTGTACACATGTAAGAAAAGAACAAAAGATACAAATAATATGATTATAGGTGCTACCTAATTTACGGGCAAAAGCTTTTTAAGTTTTTTTGATAACCATGTATTATTAATAAATATATGGACATGAGTGTGTTCAAAATATGATAATTGTTGCAATAATTTAGTAATGCATCCAAAAAAATCAATCTTAAAACGAGTTACATGTTCCAAGCTTGAAGATCTAGCATCTTATATATTTTTTTTTTCTAGCCACAGGAATTTATAGCTGGTTCGGTGTCTGTGGTATAGTGGATGGGGTGTCTGCTAACTGGCTTAGTCACTGGTAGGTCTCTGTATTGATCCTGTAAGTGTGAGCATTCTTTAGATAACCCTAAAGACATACTATGGCGTACCATTTGGGTTGAAAGTCAAGAAGACCTACACGTAAAAAAGAGAAATGTACGTCGAAGTACAATAATTGTACGTCGACATGAATATAAAATACACTTCGAAGTATATATTTGTACGACAAAGTACAATTTGTACTTCGACATACATGTTTGTACTTCTACGTACACATTTTATGAACAGCCAATCAAAACACTAGTCTCTTGAGCCGCTTTTCCTTCAGATTTATTCATAATAAATGTTTAAAATCTCTTTAGTTGAGGACAAAATGAATAAATATATCAGAATGGCAAAATAACATCACATAGAAGTTTCAAGTATTTAATGCATTGAAATAGATTATATACAAATTTGAAGAAGATTCAATTGTTACCTTTTTAAAATTAAAATTGTTCAGCATATTGTGTGTCTGAAATGATCATGCGGGGCGGAGTATCACGACCGTCCAGCGCATTACTGTGTTGGAAATTCCCAACGGTAACCAGTTACCAAGCATTAATGGGATAAATAATGTATTATAAACTCCCCGTTGGTGGTATTTTGTGATAACCATAACTTGCATAAGTCAGAGGTTAATTCCGCCACGCCAGGTCAATAAATACGCACAATATCTATGAGTTAGCGGTCGATAGTCGCATAATTTGGTATACATTATAATAATAATAATGTTTAATAAATACGCACAATATCTATGAGTAAGCGGTCGATAGTGGCATAATTCGGTATAAATAATAATAATAATAATGTTCAATGTCAAAAATCTCTAAAAGCAACAGACGTAAGGTGTCTTCTGATTGGCTAACACTCAAGGGTCGGTGAAAATTGTACGTCGAAGTACATTTCTCGATCTACTTAGTAGGTCTTGTGCTGTTTTGTACTGTTTGGGCAATCGGTCACTTGCCTTAAATAAAGGACCAACTAATTGTTTTTAATGAAAATTCAATACTGCTCCAGCAGCTGGAGTTTCACTTCTTTATATTGTAGACTTTCGACGTCATGGTACGTCATATAGACACTAAGTACTGGTCCTACCCAGGAAACAGTTTGTTTCATCAAATGTCTCAATTCAACTTGACAGCTTGCTAAAGCAGTTGCATTTAGCATACAGTACACTGATTTAACATAATCAAAATCATGTGATGTGTCAAATCAATTTTGATCGACAAATTTGACAGGATTTTTGTTTAATCCAATAAGTTTTAGACTGTCAAATAACACACACTACGTATTGAAAGCCATACCTGGAGCTTTCGTCTGTAAATCACTGACTTCATCAGAAGAATGATTTCTACTGTTGGGAAACGTTAACACCACTAATTGTCTTCTTATTTATTATCAATGTATAATTATGTGTAACAGCATAACAACATACTTGATTCGCAATTAAAATATTTAATAAATACAGGTATCTTGCAGGTTTCTAATTTTCTTTCGCAAACTATTGTTGAATAGTTTAAATTTTGTTGCCACTAAAAAACTAGCCATTTTGTAGCAATTCTAAAATCACAATCTAAACTGCATACACTTAGCTCTGTAGTTACAATTTGAATGCAAATATTAGAATGCATCATGTTATATCATCCATTTTTTTTTAATTTAAACATTCAAATAACACATAACACAGTACATATATAAAAAGGTATGTGGTATTGTGTGGAGATACAAAACACTTCACATCATTTATTTGCACATAAAATAATAGTTACAAAATAAGTAAAACTAAAACACAATCATCAACCTACATTTCAAGAATATTTACGTATATGAAATTACAAGTGGTGTTATTGTATTACCTTTTACAAAATTAACATTGCTGGTTTTGTACTAGCCATAAAACATTTATCATGGACTAACAAGTAACAACCAATTTATTAATTACACAATAGAACGGAAATCATATTAATTACATTATGCATTTACTAAACAAGCTATTTGCTACTGTTTAGAATTACACTATCTTACTAAAAATGATCACAGGTACTTAGTGCTTTTACATACTTGTGGTAAGTTTTGTATTACTAGTTTGACAATTATCGGCAGACACTTGTCGATATACAGACAAAATTTGCATGGGAACCTTTTTTTTCCAGCATAATTGCCTTCAAATTGTTCATTTAACAACCCTTTGACATTGTTTGCACCTCTGATCTTATTATACAATAGCTGATTTTTGTTTATAGATAGACATATATAGACTTTTCAAAGTTCTATAAAAGTTCACACATGTTCCATCCAAGTAAACAAGCAGAACCAATAAAGATCACCACAGATAATAACTGTGTGTATAGCTTGGAAATTTGATAGTTCAGGAATCCCTCCTTTGTTGATTTCTGTAAACCAAAACTGTCAGTTTTGCTGGATAGAATGGCTTGTATGATGCTCAGCTCTTGCCTTCGGCTTCGCAGAACAGCTTCTAAAAACGGAAAACCAACAAATATCTTAAAATTTGATCAATAATGCAGACAATTTATAAATGTCTTGTTTTTTGTTGATTTCGAATCTGGAAGATTTTTTACGTAAGATTGTAGTACGAAAATCCAACGGTATCGGATTTTGTGGTTTTATGCCTAAACTAATTATAGTGATATGTAACCTTTTGGGATATCGGTAAAGTGCGAGCAGACGAGGTGTAAATACGTTAAAAATTAAAGCTAAAAGACTAAAAAGTTAGATCGGAATATTTTTTAATTTTGTGAATAAATGTGTTTCTGGTGGATAACAACGACAACTTACCAGAATATTGCTCATAATCACACGTAAAACGTCTTTCTGAGACATTGTGTACACACCGGTCTTACTCACAATAACGAAGTGACGTCACCAT
The DNA here is from genome assembly GCF_020536995.1 of Dreissena polymorpha. Taxonomy (NCBI): domain Eukaryota; kingdom Metazoa; phylum Mollusca; class Bivalvia; order Myida; family Dreissenidae; genus Dreissena; species Dreissena polymorpha. Next base: position 120,427,128 of record NC_068356.1, on the reverse strand, counting down.
CTATGTATAGAATGCTTTCTGAGAGCGAATGAAAATGCGTCACATATTCTGACAAATAAACAGTAGGGTGTCGTTATTGAAATACCGCGAGAATACTGGAAGAATAGAGATGCCAACTATAATGTTTAAAACAAATAATTTTTTTAACAAGCGTTTGTGATTTGTCAGGATAATAATAACAATAAGATATCGAAAAGATCAAAGCAAATAAATCTGAGATTCGGCAATATATTAAAGACGGGTTATGTTCACTTAAATTGTGTTTGGTAAAGACTGTAACTATATGTAGTGAACCAGTCTTCGGCTTATACTCACTGAAGAAGAGCATTCAGGGGAGGTAATTGAGTAATGACTTAATTCTGGAACGGTTGCGAAGAAAAACAAATAATGCGAGAATATTTAGTGCGATTCGCTACACAATTATGATGTCATTGATATAACTTTTCCTAGATATGTATTTTCATGTGATTTAGCATATGTCAAAGTGTTTTTGATTTGTTCAAGGCCATAAATAGCATCGCGAAAATATATGTCGCGTGGCAAATTTTTTTGAGACGTATCCAT